>NW_015639576.1:290196-325019 GCF_001515625.1 Sinocyclocheilus rhinocerous | reverse complement strand
CGCTGCAGCCGGCGGACGGGTGGAGGCAGCAGCTGCCCGCCGGGGCAGGATGTGTCGGATCGCCTCAGTCTGCTTCTGGGCAGCCGAGAACTGCTGGGCAAAGCTCTCGACTGCGTCGCCGAAGAGGCCGGTCTGGGACACAGGGGAATTGAGGAACCGAACCTTGTCGGTGTCCCTCATGTCTGCCAGACACAGCCAGAGATGGCGCTCCTGGACCACAAGCGTGGACATTGCACGACCCAGAGAACTCGCGGTGACCTTCGTCGCTCGGAGCGCGAGGTCAGTGGCGGTTCGGAGCTCTTTCAGAACTTCCGGATCGTGACCACCCTCGTGCAGGTCCTTCAGTGCCTTAGCCTGGT
Organism: Sinocyclocheilus rhinocerous; assembly: GCF_001515625.1. Classification (NCBI taxonomy): domain Eukaryota; kingdom Metazoa; phylum Chordata; class Actinopteri; order Cypriniformes; family Cyprinidae; genus Sinocyclocheilus; species Sinocyclocheilus rhinocerous. The sequence continues at coordinate 324,660 of NW_015639576.1, read as the reverse complement.
GCCCCTGCAGTAACGCCATAGCGTGCAAGGCGGAAGCAGCTTCCCCGCAAGCCGTATAGGCACTGCCGGTTAGACCAGACGAATGCCTACAGGCCCGGGAAGGAAGTACCAGGTCTCCCCTCCAGGAGGAGGCGGACTTAGGACACAATTGCATCACTACTGCCCACTCCACCGGGGGGATCGCCGAATACCCCTTCGCTGCATGGCCGTCGAGGGTGGTGAGGGAGGAAGAGCCCGCCGGCCGGTTTCTGGCAGTAAAAGGTGCCGTCCACGACCTGGTGAGCTCGTCATGCACCTCCGGGAAGAAAGGCACCAGGGGGGGGGCGCTGAGAACCAGCGCGAGCCACCCCGAGAAACCAATCATCCAGCCTTGAGGGCTCGGGACGCGGTGGAGGTTTCCACTCGAGCCCGACCCTTTCGGCGGCCCGGGAAAGCATAGCTGTCATCTCCGGATCCGATTCAGGTTTTGCCACCGTCCCGGAGGGCGGCAGCGCGGACGAATCTTCATCGGACAGCTCTCCCTCCGATGCTGAGATCCTCATCTGGTCGGGGGGAGGTCCACTGGATACCGCTGGTACGCTCTTTAAAGAGGGCCCAGCGCGTTCCGTGGGTCGCTCCACTGGATCGGAGGAGCAAGAGGAGTGATGGTCCCCAGAGGGTTGGTTCCCTGCGGTATACTCACGCTGTGATCAGTGGCAGCTGGATGCAATAATTGCATGCCAATGTGCATTGGCTCGTTTAGTTTACACTCGAAGTGGATTGGTCTATCGAAGCGATATCCCAATTCGTCGGTCACCGACGTGACTCGGAGTGACCGACTGAAAGGGAACTCTGGTTGAGGATGATGCATCAAACTGTTGAATATTGCTGATTATGTAAGGTATAATTGGCTTAATTCTGGTATAATTTTTCATATTAATAGTGATCATGCCCAAGTCCTCAATACTAATTGACATACTCATTATGTTGTTCACATCCTAATATGCACAGCTTTGTCATCATGTACAATTTTTACAAAATATATTAAATATGGGGTGAAAATAACTAATTTATCGTGTACATTTTCCCATATTTTTGTCACATTGTGCATAATTGTTGCTGCACAGTCACACTGTAGATGTTTCTGTAAGATAAAAAGGGCTTCATTGTCCTCTCATCCACTGTGAAGGGTTCTTCATTTGCATACAATGTCCATTCCATATGCAAATATACGCTGCTACACAAGAGCTGAGAATTGAGCACAGAAAGTCAAGGGGTTCAGAGTTACAGTAGTTCTCAAACCTCAGAACACCTGGATTGCAGTTTTAGTTCCAATTTTAGGCGTACAGGGACTTTAAGTGTGAATTTCCAGCTGTGTAAAACTAAAAGAAAAGTTACTGAACTCCTTTGCATCTGCATGTCAATCTACTGTAAATCTTTCATTAAATCCTCCTCACAGTCATGCAGCCTGTATTATTTAGTTGAGTTGAATTGGAAGCCAAACTCTATTTTCTTCACTATTTGATCAGATGATAAGCCACAGTTTGTTCTGTTGTATTTGTTGCTTTTTGGATTTCAGAACAATACTTGCTACAAAAACGAAGTTACTGCTATCTTTTTTTTTTTTGAGTTTTACAACCAGACCTACACAAACCTTGCTATTCTACACAAACCACAATGACTGTGATTATACAAAAATATGCACTCAACTTATCTCCACATGACACACAACTCATAGGGAACAACAAACACGACAACACCAGTGAAAAGAATGTAGCCAACTTAAAAAAAAGAGTAAAACACTAAACACTAAGACGGTAATTTGCATAATTAATTAATTTGCATGATTAATTCTTTCTTTTTGGAGGGTATGGCACAGTGTTTGAAATTACATTTAAAATGGCACGCGGTGTCAAACAGGTTTCCAAGTTCCAACCCCTGCAATACATACTGAGATGTTCTGTCTCTGCAATACTAGCAGTCATTTGTCATTGTTAATGAGCCACTTTTCATATTTTTCACAATATGCAGCCCAGTGACAATCATGTAACAGACAGTTTACAATTGATAGAGAGTCCCTATGGCACATTAAAGGGTAAGTTCACCCAAAAATAAAAAAAAAGTTTTACTCACCCCTGAGGCATCCTAGGTGTATATGACTTTCTTCTTTCAGACGAATCTAGTCGGAGTTATATTAAAAAATTGTCCTGGCTATTCCAAGCTCTACCATTGCAGTCAGCGGGTGTTGCAGTGCTTCAGTCCCAAAGAAGTGAAATAAAAAGGTCCTATCCATAAAAAAAGTGTCTCACACAGCTCCAGGGGGTGAACAAAGGGCTTCGGTAGCGAATTGAACTGCTTCTGTGTACAACTGTTGGTGCAAGCTAGATTAAAGTGATTGTTACGTTTTGAATATGTATATTTTTCTTACAAAAACGCATTTTTATTTCACTTCTTTGGGACTGAAGCATTGCAAGACCCGCTGACTGCAATGGTAGAGCTTGAACAATTTTTTATATAACTTCAACTGGATTCGTCTGAAAGAAGAAAGTCATATACACCTAGGATGCCTCTGGGGTGAGTAAAAGACAGCCTACTTTTCATTTTTGGGTGAACTAACCCTTTAAGCCTACTTTTCTGGTCTTACCTTCTTGAGTCTGAGGATTCCCTCCTGAGTCTGAGCATCAGTGACAATCTCAAAGATATCCCTCTCGTCTCCACCTATGATGCTGTAAGTTGATTTAGCATTTTCCCCGATGTCTCTGTCATTCGCTTTTACTCTTCCTCCAGGCTTCCCGATGCCAAGATCCTCAGGAATAGTGAACTCATAAGAGCCTTTAGAGATGAGGTACAAGAACGGAGAAGATCTGGTCTGTCAGGTGACAAATAGCACTCAGAGAAACAACAAAATAACTTAAATACTAAACAAAAAATGATATATATTTTTTTATGTTTGTGGTCAATAAGTCTATTGCTGTTATTGTTGTTTTATGTTTTTGAAAGTTTCTCATGTTCACCAAGGTTTTGGACATAAAATGCTGTAAAAACAGTAATATTATATATAAAAAATATATATTACAATTTATTATTATTATTAGTAGTAGTAGTAGTAGTATCATTATTATTATTTATTTATTTATTTTAATATATGTTAAAATGTAATGGCAAAGCTGAATTTTCAGCAGGCATTACTCCAGTCTTCAGTGTCACATGATCCTTCAGAAATCATTCTAATATGCTGATTTGGAGCTCAATAAACATTTCATATATTTATCAGTGTGGAAAACAAATGTGCTGCATAATATTTTTTGTGGAAATCATTATTTTTTATTCTTTTTTTTTATTATTTGATGAATGAAATGTTCAAAATAACTTAAAAATAAATATAAATTTGGGTAAGACTTTACAATAAGGTTCCATTTGTTAACTATATTTAATGCATTGACTAACAATGAGCAAATTGTTACAGCATTTATTAATCTTTGTTAACATTAGATAATAATAATAATAATAATACAGCTGTTCATTGTTAGTCCATGTTAATATATATATATTAGTAAATGTTGAAATGAACATTAACTAATATTAATAAATACTTTGGAAGTATTTTTCATTGCTAGTTTATGTTAACTAATATAGTTAACTAATGTTAACAAGTGGAATCTTATTGTAATGTGTTACCAACATTTTTGATAACAATGTAAATTGTCAATTTTTATTTATTAATGCATCCTTGCCGAATAAAAGTATTAATTTCTTTAAAAATAAATCTAACTGACCCCAAACTTCTGAACTTTACCACAAGTCATTTCATATAGTTAATAAAAAAGGGTCTCTCTTACCCTTTGTGAACTTTGGTGGGTTATCGTTGATATCGGTTAGAGTGACTGTCACAGTGGTGGTTCCTGACAATCCGCCCATGTGACCACCCATGTCTTTTGCTTGAATGACAACAAGATACTCTTCCCTCATCTCACGATCCATCCCTGCCAGAGCCACCCTAATGACTGCTATAACAAGAACAATAAATACAGTAATTGGCATATAACCAATTGATATTACAAAGAAAATAATGCATTAAAAATAATCTCTCATTTAATTCTTTTTGATATGAAAAATAAATACATAAGAATATGCTATATTTTCAAAATGAACATGGTCTATAGACAAACATGCCATTGTACATTCTGAGGTTTGCAGTTTGCAAAATCTGTTAGCTCTTCCCTTGTCCTTGACAGTGACACCCCGACCAGCTTATTGTGTGCCACACACTGCCTGTGCTGCTTTCATTTGGCATTGCAAATTAATTTGTTTGTTTGCTGAGGACTTGTCCCAGCACCTCGAGTCATTTATATTCCGACTGAATGTGAATTATGCTGCCTGTCCCTTATAATCTTTAATACTGTATGTACCATCATTGACTTTTTTTGTTTGTTTAAAATATATTACTAAATATTTCCTAAAAGCATCCAGAGCAATTTTTCCTATTTCTTGTATTTGTTTTGCACGGTTTCTTTGGCTGTAGATTGAGTCCCCCATCATTTAACACTATCCTTTCATCTTTACCCCAGACGTGTCGCCCCAATTCACACTGCGATCATGATTTTTACCATTGTGGAGGCGATTCCAACTGCAATTTGCGAGCCTTATGATGTTATGGTGTGCGGGAAATTCTGGGAAATCACCATCATCCTGATGAAGTCACTTGGGGAACTGACAAAACATCTCAACAAATACGCTACGCGGTTTCTGTTTTTTTTTTTTTTACAATGATCTGAATGACTGAGAATCTTCATAGACTTTTAATCTTATACAATCAATCAGGTTTTTTTGTGAAAAAAAAAAAAAAAAAAAGGAAACGCTAAGAAGCAACTACGTTAAAGAGATTGGCAAATAATAGAAGAAAAGAACTAAGGAAACAAATGCATTCTACAGGAAGAAAGGTAAGTGTGTTGTAGGGCCAGCTCTGGTTCCATTACGCATGAATAATTCACAGCGTGCATGCGTGCATTGTCTGCTAGACTTTTTTTTTTGCTGCACTTACATGTCTTTGTTTCTTGTTCTGTTATGGAGACCAACAGACCACAATAATTTCAGTGAACTAAGGAGGTGCATTTTGAGAGGTGAAGTGCTCTGATTGTCAATAGGATTACGGAGATGCAGGCCACCCTGAGTGCTGGATGCAGCTGTGTGTGTGCGCCATATGCGGTTCAACACTGAATCTGATGCACACTGCAATACTCATTCAATTGTCATCCTGATTTATCATTATCTATTTGAATGAATTCCTGATGATCACAGAAGCGAGGCAACACAGACATTCATTTCCATAGGTATTTGGAGGTTTACTTTCCTTTCATTTATTTCTTTTTTCTTTTTTTCTTTTTGCAAGCCATTAACCAAATAATGAATTGGTGCATGATGTTTATTTATTTATCAAGTGTGTCTCATTTCCTACGAGGTGTTGGATGTGTCAAATGGTTTCTAATGGTTGTTTTCCCTTTACCTCTTATTTTTCATTAGCATTCATTAAAACATCTGGCTCACTTGAATAAGCCATCTGCATGTGTTCAGTAATCAAGCAAACCACGCACGCGACACCTCAATTTGGGCTTTCGCACCTTCTCTCGTCCATTTGCATTCTTAGACAAAGCTGACAGTGAGTGATTGAAATGCATGGGGTTATGAAGTGCACAAGGTGTTCTCATAAGAAAACAAGTACTGATATTTAAAGTCTGTTCATTTATTATGCACATACAATTTGGACAGATATAGGACTTGCTTATTGTCTGCTGTTTTTCCAAATTACACGCTGTTCATTTCCATCTCATTGCTTATTAATGTAAATTCACCATTATTTAATCATGTTGCTTACAGACACACTCTTAACAAGTCAGCTGAAAATGCAATTAGGGAAAAGAAACAAAGTCAAGGTTGAAAAGGAAGCAGAATGCAGATGGAATTCAAAGATAGCCCTGTCATTTAAATCAGAAGACGCAAATTGCTTTGAACTGAACAAAATCAGCATCTGTATATGTCCTTCAGGTAAAATGATCTTGTTTATTTGGTCTTTCTCTACTATTTATTTCCTGCCTCCAATAATGATGATCATAATAACAATGATTATAATAATAATAAATGGTCTAACACCTAAAACTCGTCTTGGTACACGAAGGGACATTCATCTTACACCTATTTCTAAGCATAATAATAAGGTTGTTGAATCATTTGAATGATTCATGACCATCTGGACAATGTGGATTGATTAACTTACCAGTGGTTTGGTCGATGGAGAAATAAGGTTGGCCCTCCAGAATGCTGTAGACCAGTCTGGCACTGTTTCCATACACTGGATCGTCCGCGTCAGTTGCAGTTACTCTTGTTACTGATGTACCTGTGGAGCAGAAGAGAAAACAATCATCTTCAATAAACAAAAATGACTTGCAATGAACAAATAAATCAATTATTTCCATTTACCGCACCACTGTGTCCACGTTCTGAACTTGTTTTCTTTGAGAACAAATATTTTGTTCTCTCCCTACCGATGTTTCAACAATACCTCTGGCCATGGTGTAAGAGCTTCTCTGGAATAAACTCATAACAGTGTTTTTTTGTTCAGATGTGCACAAGCGCTCGCTCACGCTGTGAGACTTCCACGATGAAAAAACATCACTGCTCCAGGCCTTAACAAGATCAAAACGAAGAAAGTCAGACAAACAAACAATCCATGCTGCTCTCCTAACCTCCTCTTCATTAACCCATGGCTTGGATGAATTGAGAAGAAAGAGGAAAAATTAGAAGCACAAAAATAGAGAGAGACACAAAAGAGAGTGAGTGTGGGAGAGAAACTGAGACGCTAATGCTAAACAGCTCACTGACAGTGCAGATGGTGTGGTAATTGTTTGTAAAGCATGTTCCACAGCACTCTGACAGCTTGGTAAGCGTCTGACCAGCAACCATGCCTGTGCTGCAGCTACAGGTATCTGGAGCTGTCGGAAACAGCATGAAAAACATTCACTGTGAGGGCTGGGATGTGCACGACTTGATTTAGGCCGAAGTGAAGGTACATCACTACATCTCCCTGAAGCAACACATGTGAAGCCCTCACGACTTGACTCCATTGAGAAATATGAGGTACCACGACTGTCCTTGAGAGATAGCAGCAAAAAAAAAAAAAATATATTGAAAAATACTTAGACTAGGGATTAAACGATTGGGATCGCGCAATACGGATTTTTTGACGACAGATGTCGATATCTTAGAGAGCCATTTGGACATACGATATCACACTATTAAATTTAAGTATAGTACATAGCACATGCTGCAATTAAATTGATATTTATTTTACATAACATCTAAACATGAAAAAATAATTTCAAAATCAATAAGTATGAAGAAAACAATTAAATTGATGGGAAAATAAACCTGCAAAATAAAAATATGTATACTTTAGATAGCAACTTGATTTTGTAATCCTATATTATAGGATATTATTATTATTATTATTATTATTATTATTTTTATCAACAAAAAATAAACATGTTAAAAACATGACTAAAAAGGAAGTAAACAAGGTAACCTACAGTAATCGGTTAAGTCTGTGTGCATTGGGAATCATATTTTCTCAAAAACAAAAAATATATATATATTTTACATACAATACACAGTGAATATGACATGAATATGTAATAGCAGCCCACTGGATATAGCGCATCATAGTTTGAAATCAAGGACTTAAATATTGTCAATTCTCTCTGCATCCAATTTGCACAGATGGACTGTCATGCACAGAGTACACACGTTTTATGCAGGCTACAATGCACAATTCAGAAGATCAGAAAAACAGCTGGATTTGCAAGGTTTGTGAAATTGAATATTGATGCTATAAAGCTTTTTCACTGTTTATTTTTTTCCCCACTTTTCTGTTTAATAATGTAAACTAATGAAGGCTGATAATGGGATCCTGTCCCACCTCTGATGCTTATCAGCCAAACAGAAAACAAACAAACAAGTAAAAAATATATATATAATAATTTAAAATAAAACCCAATTCCAATTTGTCGGTCATCCGACGTGACGTCGAGAGTGACCGACTGAAAGGGAATTAAAGTTACACAATGTAACTTTTGGCGCTCTAGTGGTTAATAAACACAAACACAGTTTAAAAGATGGATTCATGATGTACTCGCTCATTATATAAATTATGTACATTTTGAACAAAAAAATTACATAGTTTACCTTTAAATAATTCATTAAAATATACCACAATATACCACCGATACTGATAAAATGATAAATATTTTCATGTTATGGATGATAATAACTGAAATAAACACTCAAACTAAAATTAATACTTTTCATGCTACACGTGACAACTTCTACCAGTGGACAGAGATGTATGTGTGACAGAAAGTTTGTGTCAGACACATTAAGACCCACATTTGATGAGGTGTCTGAGCTTTTCTCAATGACTGATGACTGTTAGTTTACGTCCTTGAGTGCGTACGTATGCGGATGATACGTGTGAAACATGACCAGAGAAATATGAGCCATTCACCCCACAGGATATCTCTTACTCGACATGCACTACTTCCTTACACTCAGCAGGATCTTGACATACTGTACTGTGTTATCAAATGCTTTAATTACATTACCCATGAATGTCAGTGTTTGTGTTCTCAGAATGCATGTGTATGTAGATGGCACAATAGTCTCCTTATCGCAATCCCAAACGCTGCTAACAGTATATGATCTCTTTATCTGTACGGCCCTGGGGAGGTACTCTATGGCTCCCTTTGCGTAAGACAGCTGATTCATGTTTAGATAAAAGCAATCCCTTTATCTTTATCTAGGACTGGAATATTTCTCTTTATTTACTCAGTGTTTCCTCTCAAAGCTGCCTTAGAGGCAGAGAGATTCATAGAGACATTACTGTTGACTTGTGGAGCTCTGAAAGCTGATTGATACCGCAGTTGTCTCTTCCTCTTGTTACTTTGTACTGGACAACTGTTAAAAAACTCAAAGTAGGAACATCAAGCGCACCTTCCGAACAGGCACGTACAGTCTTTAATCTGTTTTACCACTATAGAGCGGCAGTGGCTGCCCATATTCTGTTTTGCTGAGAGTAGGAGGCCAGCTGAAAACAATATAATGGAATTTTGTAATGAATGTTTTTACTTTGCAATGCATATAAAAGGATGAATGCTGCATTAATAAGTTTAATGACTTCCTTTTCTGGGAAAGAGCAATGGTGTTAACACAGGACAACTATGGGCCAATGTGCTAATTGGCAAAGGTGTCTTTACATTATCTCCCTACCTCTCGCAGCAAAAATATAAATAAATAAATGCATAAAAATACACATACAGCAAGTTTTTTCACAGAATGCAGCTATGCAGCATATAGAATAAGGCCTAAAAAAGAGAAGACAACCATTCTGAAAAACAGTGGTGTCACTGAGGCATGAAATAGTTCCTTTCCCCCTCTTGTGCAGAAGTGAAATTTGCCTCTCCTCCTCTGATAAAAAGAATGAGGGATTAGAGGATCCTTCCACTGGCTGAGCCCCAAATCAGTACAGATTAGCCTGTCCTTGCAATGCATTGCACCGCAAAGTCCGAGACTCGTGGGTACTGGCTGGTGACACCCTTGGGTGGTGGACACTTGCTGAAACTTGATTTCAAAACTTTATCTTCTATCTACTGGTGCTATAACATATAATTGTAATTATTATTATTATTATTTTTATTTTTTTTAAGTAGTATGAAACTTTATAAGGGTCCCTGACAAACCTATAAAGAGTTGTGATCGCGTTGACCCAGTCAGAAATGATACCTAGCTTGCTTGATGCAATTCCGCAGCACATTAATCTAAATATTATGACATTCCTTCCATCGCATTTGGGAAATCAAGGGTGCTTCATTGCCTTTCCAGCCATGGGAGTTGTTCAAGGATCTCAAACAGAACAGCCATAAAAATCGTATTTGTGTCTGGAGAAATGTCAACTGCATGCTTGAAACACTGCACCAGGGCATTGGGCGTAATGAAAAAAATAAAGGGAAACTGCTCTTTGTACTTACTGCATACATGGATGCAGTGAAAGAAAATCAATACCAAACCTCCTTATGAACTGAGCTTTGGGTGGGCGGTGGATAAACACTGAAGTGTAGTATTGTCAGCTGCATCATGGCAGAGATTTGGGAGGCCAGGATTGTCTTCAACCTGCTCTCATAAAAATACGTACCTCTGGGCACTTTTCTGCAACACTGTTTTTACGTACCTTACTGCACGTTTCGCCACAGTTTCAAAGAAAAATGTCCACTGAGTGGCGCTAAAACACGGTTTCAATATGTGAACCCTGGCACGTTTTTATTACATTGATATAGGTACGTATTGCAGTGCTTTTATTACGTTGCTTCAGGTACGTATTGCGGCGGTTCAGAATTCAAATATCCGGGGACTGTCGCTAAAATTTAACGCTCTATCGTGTTGGAAATATGGGCAAACCCAACCCTAAACCTACCCGATAGTGTTAACAAATGCAAAACTGATATAAAAACACATTTGTTGATGCAACCGTGCCATTTGAACTTCCTTATATGCAGATTTGAACTGTTTTGTCGAACCGTAGTTACACAGGATTCGATCCGGAGCGCCTCTCAAGTACGTCTCCGTACTCCGTGGGCTACCGAACAAACCTACCGTCTATGAAAACCCATAGATATGAAGCGGGATATGTGCGATGCTAACATTCAAAAGCATCAGTTTTCAAATCTCCCAGCATATTAAAATGGTGTTGTAGTCATAACATAATATTCTTTAAGAAATTGTGCGAAAATTACGCTTTATTAATCGAAACTGTAAATTTGTGTGAAAAGAAATAAATGGTGTCGGAGTTTTACTGCCTCTAGTGTTCATTTATTTAGCAAACTGCAGTGATATGTACTTATTGGTATGTATTTCGCGTCTGGTGAAAAACTGCCCCCAGGTACGTTTTTGCCATGAGACCAGTTAGATTGTCTTTGTTAGATAGGTGTCCATGCACCACGGACTCTGAGACGAGTCACCCTTCCTTGCTTGACTGGGATTACATGTATATTCATGAATCCACTGAGGAATATGGGGGAAAGCATCACCCTGAGCAGGCCACTGCATGTCCCCGGGCCAGGCCACTTCCAAGCTGTTTACATCTCAGTGCTTTTGCTCCTATAGCCCTGGGCCATGCTGTGCTTCTCTGTGGTTGTGTCTGCGGTGGCATCATTATCCACTGGCATATCCACAGTAACTTTAACACGGTCACACTCTGTGCCAGCAGTTACCGAATTGTGTGCATCAATTCGAAGCAGGAAAATGATATTATACTTGTCAGGTCATTTCATTCTGTTGAGTGAAGATCTTCAAATGTTGTGGTCTCCACATGAAATAGCTAAAAGCACGCATATATCATTATCTGGGATTTAGCTGTGACTGAATATTCTGAATATTAAATGATAAGGAGTTTACTGCAGCTAAATGAGGATATGTCAAGCACTGTTGTAGCTCTGTTGCTAACGCTAACTTTGCTAAATAATATTCAATATTTGGCAGGAGTCTGTATGACAAAATCAGCATATACTGAATAAATTATTCAAATCACTGCACAAGGGATAGTCTGTTGTTATTAACTCACCCTTTTCAACCCTTGTTATTTTGAACCGGTACGACTTACTTTCTTTTTTGGAACACAATACTTTGGATATTTTGGAACAACTTTTGGAACCAAACAACATTGGAGCCCATTGACTTTGATAGTATGGACAAACACAAGCACGCATAATTTACAATCTGACGCAACATAGAAAGAAGCAACGGTATAACATTTTTCCCTTGTCCACTTAGACAAGAAGAAATTGCCTGACCAATATGTAAAGCAGACAATAATTTTGGGAGAGGTTTGTCTCAAATGAATTATGCCACAATAATAGACAGGCACAGACACAAACTATTATTCAGAAAGCAGAGACAAAATTACATGTACTGTATAGCCTACTATGTCCATCACAAAATACAGACTATTTAACAGATGTAGCTCAGAAAACAAAGCAGAATGTACAAGTCTGCTTTTGCATTTCCAGTTAACTAAACGAAATCTGACACCTTGGCAGATTCAGTGATAACGTCATCCTCCAACACTCAATGTACCTTGGTACCTTGTAAACATGACTTTAGCCCTATTCGCATGGGATTAGTATTACCTGGTGACCTCCAGTTATTTGTAATAAATGCGGAGGTTGTCTGTGATCTTAATTCCGTGCGAATCGGCCATGTCTGTAATTTGTAAAGTAAAAATTCCCCCGCAAATGACCTACCATATTTCGCCGAACACCGAGGTCCTGTGATAATATTAGTCCCGTGCGAATCGGCATCTCTGTGATTCGGCCAGCATTTGGCGGGTCGTATATCATTTTTCGAGGTTTTTGTTTGCTGTGCGCCTTTTTATCCATCTTCCGCGAAGAATGGAGCTGCGTTGGAGTGTTTGATAGTATTTTGGGTGCTGTCATCATCGCTACACCATACAATTTGCAGAAAGAGAAAGCTGAAAAGGTTTTGAGGTTAATGTGTTACAAATAAATCAAGCATAAAGCTTGAGATATTATTTTAACCTGGTGAAATGTAAATGACACAGTGCACGAAACTATATTAGTTTCTTTTTTTTAAAATCCATCTGGACCATAGAACGGGACTCTCAAAGCCTTGACATCCGGGTATCCGGGAGACAAGTCAGTAAATTCGAGTAAAATCACAGGCTTCGCTTATCCCGTGCGAATGCACCACACGAAATTCAGATGTGGGGGGGGTAATTTCAAAATCACACAAGGTCCCCAGATAATACTAATCCCGTGTGAATAGGCGGAAACAAACAAACAAACAAACACCTGTTTGTCCTTACTCCAGAAAATTCAGCCAATCAGATTAGAGCTTGCCAGTTTTGTGAGCATCAGCCAGTCAGTGAATGACTGTTGGAGGTCCATAGGCATGCTGTCTGAGACTGATACTATCAGGAACTGAATGTGATGAAGCTGGCAAGAGCCCATGTCGGTCTTTAGAGGTTTCCTGTCTTTGATTTGAGTACTTGGAATGCAGTCACACACCAACATAGGGACCTCTGGCCAATATCTATCTGATCAATAAACACAGAGTCCTCATAGACCCTTAAAAACTTAAATTGCATATGTTTCATGCCATATTTTTCCCATATACACAGAAATTCTTCATGGTTTCTATCATTTCAAAGCAATGTCAGGCAATGGAATCTGGGATAACAAGTGATTATGTGGCTTAAATGGGCTTGTTTTGGGTGTGCAGCTGAGCTAGGCAGGAGCCGTGGCTAGAAAAATGGGTATCCCATCATGGTACCACTCAGCTACCTGCTGAAAGCTATTTACTCATGGCATCTGGAATAGCAACACAATTGGAACTTTCAGAACAAAAATGGCTTCCGAGTTTTCTGGTGTCATTCTCATTCTAGATATAGTCAATGACATAATGTTACTATGCAACAAAAATAGCAATCCACTACGGTAGCTGAACAGTAATGTGGTGAACAGGTCAAACATGTTACTGCTAAAATGCCACACTGACCAATCAGCATCCAGTACTACATCATTATAAAATATGCATTTCTGTGGGTACAAAATATGCAAAATCATTGTTGATTGCACTTGCAAAACAATAACAACGTGACTGTTATTACTGGTTTCTTTTAATTTTTCATTTTAATGGCCCCCCTGCCAGTGCGACCATCTGTAGAACATGGGGCACTAGTAGTCTGGAGCCCTGTTAATTATTATTAAATTATTCTGATTTTAATACACCATGTTAAAAGGACATCATTTTGGGAAAAGATTATAAAGAGCCAAAGAGTCAGTTTGACCCGAAATGGAATGTGAGCGTTAGAGTAACAGACCCATGCTAGCAGCTGGAGCGATGGGAGTCAAGTTGACCCTCGTGATTGAAATGCATAGGTCAGACATGTATAACAGCCTTGAAGGCTCTCATCAAAGAGCCATCATTCTCCTCAAATTGCGGACTAAAACAACCGGCAGGGATAATAGGCTAGGCTTATAACGGTGAATCACGGTACAGCAGGTGAGTCAAAATGTCCACTAGAGTCTGCTGAAACATTCTGGATTGAGGCCAATTTACGCTCATAACAGCATTGCTTGTCTCGTTGTCGATACAGGTGGACGTTTACGACAAATGCTAAAAGTTATCAGCAGGAGAAGGATATCAAGGTGTGTGCTCCCCCGCCTGTCATATGGAAGGGTGTAATTTTCCGGCCGCCACTCATTTCTGCATGATTTACAGCTGGGGGTATAATTGAAAAGGGTGTTTCCTCTGTGTTGTTTATCAAGGGACATGAATGTTGCTGAGAGGCTTAGTGAGGGATACTAGCACTGCGTCCACCTGATCTGTCCTCATATCGGATGTTCATTCACATTCACTCTCAAAACATTGTATTTTGTGAAGGTGACATACTGCATTCTGTTTATCATGTGGCAGCTAAAGGAATGACCATTTGCTTAAATGGCCAGTGAGGAAGACATGAGAGACTCTACTTATGGCTGTCAACGTTTTTAAATCTGCTCCCACATGGAAAAGAGGCCTCAGGCTGATGTAGTATAAGTGACCATCACTTTGGTGCCACAATTAATGGCCACTGATGAGACAGCAAGACAACCAACACTTAACACAACACGCTACCAGCCTGGGGTGAGTTCATGTGGCAGCGGGGCGGCAAGGGTTGTAAAGTACGCATTTGTGAAAGGCATTTGAGGCAGAGAAGAGAAAAAAGCACTTGTGTAACATGGTTGCTTGAGTGCAGTCCTTGACAAGCTGTTTACAAGAACCGCAGGAACAAAACAATTAAGAGTATCCTTTGCTTGCTGCTGATGGCTTTGACATATGCAGCCATTTTGAAGTGGCATGTCATTGATTTATTTTAATTAGTTCTTAGGAGATGTGTACAGGATTTGTGGAGGATGATGTCAAGTAAATTCTAGACAAATTGCTACACTTCACATATTTAATTGTCACCTAGATAGTCACAACTAAGTGAAACAAGAGTAAGTTATAAGTTACACTGAGAGGAACAACAAGTCAAGAGGACAATGTGAGGGTGAATCTTTTTTCCATGTTCCAAGCAATGTTTGTAATAAACAAGTCGAATAAAAATAAAGTTTATCTAGTTGAAATGGAAATATGTAACAAGTGAGACATGAGACCTGTCAGAATTGTGGCATGTGCTGTCAAATCATAAAAATAACGCCACAGAAGATCTGCCTGGAGTTCTGCTCTCTTCTGTTTCATTCTGACTTAGAAAAAAAAGCAAATGACAGAAAGGAAAGTAAACAATTCACATTCTGAAAAGTAAATACAACAAAATATTTCTAATTGCCATGTCTTTGTATACCTTGACCACGTTTATGATATTGCTGCATTACGCAGCAATACTTTTATTCAGCAAGGATGCATTAAACTGATCAAAGTGACAGTAAATACATTTACATTTTTACTATATCAAATAAACAAATGCTGTTGTTTTGAACTTTTAATTCATCAAAGAATCGTGTAATTAATATATATATATATATATATATATATATATATATACAGCCAAAAAGACTCATGGCTGTGTTAGATCAAAAGGGTGCTTCTACTAAATACTGAGCAAGGGGTCTGAATACTTAGGACCATGTGATATTTCCGTTTTTCTTTTTTAATAAATCTGCAAAGATGTCAACAATTCTGTGTTTTTCTGTCAATATGGGGTGCTGTGTGTACATTAATGAGGAAAAAAAATTAACTTAAATGATTTTAGCAAATGGCTGCAATATAACAAAGAGTGAAAAATTTAAGGGGGTCTGAATACTTTCCGTACCCACTGTATATATGGCTTGAGGGTGAGTAAATAATGGGCTAATTTTCATTTTTGGGTGAACTAAACCGTTAAAATAGCTTTTCTGTTTTAATATATTTGAAGATTGAATTTACTCCTGTGATGTAAAGCTGAATATTCAGCAGCCATTACTTCACTGTCACATGATCCTTCAGAAATAATTCTAATATGCTCACACACACACACACAAACAGTGATGATAAACAGTTGTGCTGCTTAATATTTTCATGAAAATCGTGATACTTTTTTTTCCAGAATTCTTTGATGAATGGAAAGTTCAGAAGTACAGCATCTATTTAAAATATAAATATTTGTAACATTAGAAATGTTTTTAGTGATCAGTTTATTATTTCTTTACTGAATAAAAGTATGAATTTCTTTAAAAAAAAAACGAAAAAAACGAATGAACTAAACTAAAAACACACACACACACACACACACACACACACACACACACACACACACACACATACACATACAATCATCAGTCCAAAAGAAGTGAAATAAAGTACATCCATCCATAATAAAAAGTGCCTCACATGGCTGCGGGGGGTGAACAAAGGCCCCCTGTAGCGAATCGATGTGTTTTTGTAAGAAAAATATCCATATT
Source organism: Sinocyclocheilus rhinocerous (assembly GCF_001515625.1). NCBI lineage: Eukaryota > Metazoa > Chordata > Actinopteri > Cypriniformes > Cyprinidae > Sinocyclocheilus > Sinocyclocheilus rhinocerous. Next base: position 308,140 of record NW_015639576.1, on the reverse strand, counting down.
TAAAACGTAATAATCATCTACATCTATATAATAATAATCACCGACATCTTACGTCATCCTCCTGGAGCTGCTTCTGTGTACAACTGTTGGCGCAAGCTAGATTAAATTGATTATTACGTTTTAATAATGACTGCCATTAAACAGCTTGGAAGATCAAAGAAAATTTTTTATATAACTCTGATTGGATTCATCTGAAAGAAGGAAGTCATATATAAGCCTAGGATGGCTTGAGGGTGAGTAGATAATGGGCTAATTTTCATTTTTTGGGTGAACTAACCCTTTAAATGGCATTTTTAAAAATGTATTATAATTTTATTTATTTATTGACTTACTTTTTGGAAAGTGAAAATACCATAAGCCGTGCCATAAATGTGGTCAAAGGGAATATTTCTGGCCTTCCAGTTGGCTTGACGTACTGGGTGTATTCCAGCTCCATTTTTGGCTGTGTCTAGAGTGAGATAAGTATTGAAGCACTCAGGAGAATAAATGACACATCGAAGTGATTGTGATCATCACAAAGCACGCCGGCCAAGTCTGCTCCCCCTCACCAGAAAAAGAGAAAAGAGGAAAGGATAGGCGATAAACGGCAGCACTGAACAGGTGGGAGTGCGTACGTGTCTGTGTGTATGGTGTGAAGGTGAGGCAATGAGCTAACGTTGTGCCTGACTTCCTGTAAGCATGATGGGACCATCAAAGTTGACATATAACTATCACTGTGCGCGCAGAACACTCAGACAGCGATGAAAAGCATCACGGTCAAAGGAGTTGGGAGGACGTGGGAGTGGACGGAGGCATTGATCTCCATGCCACGGTAACGGCGCCACCTCTGACATGACAATTGCACACGATATGGATGCAATGGTGGCTTCAGCTACACCCTGACTGGTAGTACGAGCCAAAAGGGAATCACACAAACCAAACCTTTGGCCTCAGACAAAATAGCCTGGGCGAGAAGGGTTAACACATTTGCTGAGAACTTCTGAAAGGTAAGACCAAGCCCAGTGAACGTGACTGGTGAGTAAATGTTTCAGTCAGCCATAGGAAGCACTCCTAGTGCCTTCTGACAAGCAATCCATCAAAAGGAACACACATACTCTCATATACACCAGTATACACACCTGCACACGCATATACTTAGAGGGATTTGTTAAAATAAATGATGGATAAAAAGAAAGGAAAAGCAGAAAGAAAGCAAATGGGGTTTCTTAAGTATCTGATCAAGTGTGGCATTTAAAAAAGGTTTCTCTACATCATAGGTGCTTCCAATTAGCCAGGAGACCTGATGTGACACTGCAGTTCTTGTAAGAGCCCAACATAAGTGATGTCAAAGATTGTGATAGACCAATAAAAATCAGAATTATTTAACAAAACCAAATGATGCAACTGGTTTAACCACCAAAACTTGTTTGTAAATGTTTGAGTGCAACTATTTGGGACAGTAGGGGGGAGATGATAGCGCTTCTCATATGTGGAGGAGATGTTCACTGGAGCAGAGGCCTGCTTTAATGGGCCAGTCCCCTGTGAGAACCACAAAGACTCCATGCAGCAGAGATTTACTGTTTGATCTCTCCATCTTATCTGTTTCTTTTTCAAATGACCTTGCAGTGCAGACTTTTATGCCCAGCCTTTTATTCTGAGCCATGATTGGATGCTCCTCTAAGCTTAGATCTGCGCAGCGTGATGGATGTGTTTCCCTCACATTTATGTCCTCCCCCAACCCAGACAGCCACAAATGAATCTTCTGTGGTGCGACCCCTGCAAGAAGACCTTTCATGAAGACCTTTCCTCAAACGCCTTTTTTTTGCACACATCATCCCGGTTAGCCCAAGCAACACAAAGGCGTTTGGGCTCTTGGTGTCCTTCGCTTGAAAAGCATATATGTAACGGCACTATGAGAGGGCTTGATCACATGCTTCTCTGTGGTTATGCATTTACTCTGAATACTGAAGCATTTGCATTTGCACTGATGCATTTACTCGCTCATTAGAAGTCTATAGACTAATAAAAGCACTATAAAGAGCAAATAAAACCACATTGCCCACAGGATGTAATCAGCGCTTTTAATTTGGGAGGGCAATACTGAATACTGAATGCATATGGGAAGTGCATACTGCTGCTATGCTTCTGCCTAATAATGTGCATAGAGACAGAGACAGGCAGAGGATACATTGGATTCATTGTCGTACTAGGAAGATGATGGAAATTAAGAGTAAAACACAGAGAAAATTAGAAATAGAAACACAATGAAATGAGTTCCTAGGGTGATGAGTGAAAGAGAAAGCCTTGACGCAACATTAAATATCCACACTGTGTCTCTTGCATAATTAATAGATGAAGGAGATTTTGAACAGAGGGCCGTTCTGTGAGAAAGCGGCCAGGCATCATATCAGATATAAATAAGCAGTGCCAAAGGCAAGAGTGTAGATTAGAACACTCAAGCATTCACCGGAATCTCAGCTGTCCTCTACTGAATGCTGCTCGTGTGCTGAAAACGGATCTATAGAGGTACAGCAATTCACAGACAAAGTAAAAGCATTTTGGATTGTTTAAATATATACATGAATAAGAAATATTTATATTGAATTAAATAATGAATATTTATAATATTATAATTTAACACAGATATTCTAAATAATACATGATTCATTATTACATGACATTTAGAGATCACAAATCAAACGAGCAATTTTGTGACCATGCAAACTTCGAAAATCACGTTTCCATTTTCCATGTTATTTTTGTTCCACTTCAATTGTTATACGAATAAGATTTTGTCAAATCAGAAAAAATACAATATTTTTTTTATGAAATGTCAACAATTATAAATATATATTTTATGAAAAAAAAAAAGCTGTAATCTGTAATAAGTTACACTTTCCAAAAAAAGTGTAGAAACAATCACTCAGAAATTGCTAGTAAATTTCAAAAATTATTACAAAGAAACAGCAAGTAACACAAGGGTCTTCAACTGGGGATCCGCAGCGACACTGCAGGGCATCCGCCAATTAATGTTTGATCACAAATCATTTTTTGTAACAACAACTAAAACATGGGTAAAAAACACAACAACATCCATTTTAAATATAAGCACCTTGAAACAAAAGCAAGAGCACCTTCAGTTGATACTGTAATGATATGATATTATTGGCGAAACAGATTTAGAAAATGCTCCATTGTGTTTGAGCTTTGGAGAGCGGGAAATGTTCCTATTTACAGCCTGTTTTTGCAGCGGTGAGAGATGTAGCCAATCAGACATGTTTGTTGATCTCTTGAATGCAATGGCCAATCAAAGGTGTTTAAGTTAGAATCAACTCACTGCTCACAACGCCGGAGATTTTGTTCAGCGCTGAGTTAGGCTCGCTCTCACGAATCCTCTCTCATTAACAAACAATGACACAATGTAAGTAAGAGATTCATTATGCAGTGTAGACAAATTCATTGATTTTAATGGAACGTTGTGAGATCGCAAACTGAGATGAGTGACAGCTTTTTAGTGATTGTAAAGTCAGCAGTCTTTCACACTTTCGACATCATATATATATAGGCTCCAATATAACAAAGAGTGAAAAATTTAAGGGGGTCTGAATACTTTCCGTACCCACTGTATATATATATATATACTGTATATATATAATCCGTTGAATAAAAGTATTGTTTTTCATGTTGCTAAGAGGACCGACGGCCAATTACACGCTGCAAAGTTTTGGAAGTGACATCTACATATAACTGCGTGATCCACTTTGAAGCTGCAATGGACATAGTAATACTAGCCCAGCACAAAAATATGGCATGTCAAAAACAAACAAAAAAAATAATATCAATATATATTTTCAATGCCATTCCAATTATTTGTAAAAACAAAATAATGCCTTGTAAATAATCTTAAATGACTCACTGTACATTGCTATTCTTGTTATGGTGGATATGTTGCTTACACGTTACATCTGCGCTTTATTAGAAAACCCTCACTAATTTTAGATACTCTGTGATTTGATTCTTAAATGTCCATCTCACAGTAAAAGTAAAATGTTAAGTTTAAGTAAACTTGAAGATAAAGTTCAAGTAAATATTTATTTCTCCATCTGACATTAATTAAACTGTGATTTTTTTGTATAAACTTGTAGCTGAAGTTCATGTTAATGTAAATGCCCATATAAATTAAAATGTATGACTCTGCAAATCCATTAAAATAATATACAACAACTGCAAACAACTAATGAACTGTGATTTTTATCACAACATGTTGTTTTTTTATGATGCATAAATCTCAATTTTAACAAAAAAAGTAATATACAGTACAGGCAGTGATGCATGTGCAACAACAAAAATGTGCTCAGTTCAGATCTACCATCTTAACATAATATACATATAATATAATTTATTCTTAATCATTATATTGGTTAGTTTATATTAATATTGAAGGCTGTATGCTTAATATATGCTTAATTTTTTCGAATAATTTCTTCCTGATGTGAAACAAAGCAACCTGATGCAGTGAAATTAATATTATATGTTTGTTTTTAAAGAAACACACACGTTACACAAATTATTTTTAGAGTTAAAGTAGCACACATTTCTGCAGACCACTGCTTTCCCTATACAATCATTTTTAAATAAAATTCAAAACATTAAAAAAATTGTAATAAAGCTAAACATAGTGGGGCCACACACATTTGGATCCCACATACTTTTTAAGACTTTCCATGAATATGTCTGTACTACTAGTCAAATATTTAATTGTATACCCGTACCAAAAATAAGTATACAAATATCAGTGTACTAGTAGTATACTTGTAAGTGTACTATTTCAATACTCATTGGGACTAAATTGGCCCACTTTCTAGTATATAAAAGCATAATTTTAAGTATACTTTAAGTATAACAATAGTAAACTTTGAGTACACAACTAGTTTACATCTATGTTTTTAGTTTGTACTACAACTATACTAAGCTGCTGCCACCGATCTGGACAAGCTCACAGAGACTGTAACATCTTATATCAGTTTCTGTGAAGATATGTGCATTCCTACCAGGACTCATCTAACTTACAACAATGACAAACCATGGTTCACTGCAAAACTCAGACAGCTCCGTCAGGCCAAAGAAGATGCCCGCAGGAAGGGGGACAAAGTATTGTAGTAACAGACCAAATACACACTGGAAAAGGAGATCAGAGTGGCAAAGAGAAATTATTCTGAAAAAATAAGGATTCAACTCTCTTCCAGTGACTCAGCATTAGTGCGGAACAGGTCATTCTGTTGCACTGTGGAAGCTTCTGTCACGAAAACAAATTCCTCGTATGTGTAAACATACCTGGCAATAAAGCTCATTCTGATTCTGATTCTGATACTAAAAGCAAACTTATAGGTATACTGATAGTTTACTAATTACATACTTTTAGCATTTTTAGTACACTCTGAAGTATAGTCTCAGTAAACTATTAGTTTAGTAGTTTTATACTGCAAGTATACTCGTAAGTTTTCTTTAAGTGAACTTTGCATCATACTTTAAGTATACTACTATGTCCCCATGAATGATAATCAAAACGTAGATGGAGTCGATCAACACCCCAAAGCTTGACAGTCATTACCTCTTCATGGGTCTACAATTTATTCCATAATGTTTCACAGTTTTGATGCTGTTTTATGTCTGATGGTTGTGTTAGATTACATATGGAAGCATCTGTTGTTTCGGTTTCTTATTCACTTGCGTTTTGGAAATTCTGTAAAGAAGATGTGTAATCGTGCCCCCTACCGGATAACAATGAAAACATGGATTCCCGGAGCGCGAAGTATAGCTCAAATTTATTTAGACTTTTTCTAAGTATAAGTCAAGTATACTTAAATGTCATTTTAAGTATATTTCTGAGAAGTATATAAAGCACATTTCTGAAAAGTACATAAAGAGTAGACTAAACGTATACTTTCCTATGTTTAGTTTTAAAGAAGCATACTAATAGCACACTTGAATAAACTTATTTTTCGTAAGGGATAGCCTAAGTGATTCAAAAACTGAATAGAAGCTACTGCAAATATGTTAAGCTTCAACAGTTTTTGAAGGCTCTTGGCTGCATTTCATGGCTTTTGTTCAGAGCTAATTTCCAATCTAAATCTAAGTAAATCAGGCCAATTAGGCCTACTGAAACGGTAACGACTACACCATCTTATATTGGAGCATTGAATAATAGCGTGTATCTATCATTCAGCTCAGATAGCTGAGGCAGATAGGTCTGAGTGATGTGAGGTTAGCTTCACGTCCATGCTTTCCCTTATCATGAGAGACAGATAATGTCAGTGTCCACCTCAGTGCTGATTACCCTGTCATATGGCATCAGTGTCACTCTCTAAGCCAACACAATATCCCCCTGGGCCCATTAGTGCTGGCCTGGGCTATTTATGGGCTCTCCTCATCACCCAACTGCAAAAACACTCTCTCCTCTCTCTTTCATAGCTTGTTGTCTATTTCCATCCCTGTTGTCCTCTGTGAAAGGAATAACTTTTGAAAAGCATACTGTATTAGAAAAAAAAAAATGTTTCTTGTCCATTATTTTAATTTTGAGCTCCAACATGATCATTGAATTTGCTTTTATGCTGAACACAATGAGTGGCATCATTTCCTGTGCATGTGTGGGTTTTTTGTTCCTGTGTCCTCACATACATATTCGGAGGTAATAGACTAAAACCAATGCAGTATTCCTGTACTAGAGCGAAGTGTAAGCATTCCTTGATTGACAGAAAGTTAAACGCTATTAGCTGAATTCATTTTAACCTTGAAAACAAAAAGTGTACCATTTTCTCTCAAGGTTAAAATATTATTACAAGTATAAACTGTAAATGCTGTATATGATAGTAAAAGATCCAGCAAAATAAGATATGTATGCTTAAAAAAATGCAAGGACGTTGATAGATATTCATCAAAATAACCAAGGATAAAAATGGGATAAAAAAACATATAAAGAAAAAAAAAGAGGAAAAATTCAAAAGGAGAGTTGATGGAAATGGACTAAACTGTCGATTGCATTTTCATCTCTTTTCATGAGCAGTTGAACATGACTGGTAGGATAAGGGGCAGAGTCAGTGGAGTGGAGTGGAGTAGGATCATTTTGTAAGCTCTTTCTTCATGATTCACATTGTATGTATGGCACTGACGTCCAGGCAGCGAGAGAGGTGGTTTCAAAGAAATCGTGCTGAAACCAGTACTACAGTAGCACATTCACAGCAAGAATTTCTTACATCTTATTCACTAAGGCCATTTCAACTGAAAATTCATTTCACTCACACCTGTTGCAAAACCTCTGTGGATATAAAAGTCAGTAATATACATCTAAAAGTAAGTGGAGAGAGACAGTCAGGCTTTACATGCAAAAAAAAGAGGTCCAGCTCGTTGTAGTTGTAATGGTTTGTTTCTCAATATACTACAAAACAAGAGGAAAGGAAGAAATATATTTTGACAGATAAAGAATTATAATAACAGAATATATTTACATACACGCGCACACACACGCATTTGCACATTTGTTACAATGAGGAGCTATTTCTACCTGATTGATTTGACCCAGACGCGGGGGTGTTGAGTCCATATCAGTGGTGGACAGTAACGGAGTAGTTTTACTTCGTTACTGTACTTAAGTACATTTTTCAAGTATCTGTACTTTACTGGAGTAGTTTTATTTTGAGTAACTTTTACTTTTACTTCACTACATTCCAAAGCATAAGATCGTACATTTTACTTCACTACATTTCATAAAACATATCGTTACTCCTTATAATATATCACGTGCTCTGACACGCAGAAGCGGTGTCTGATACAGGAACGATCTGATTCTTTTCAATTAACCTTTTAAATCGGTTCGCAAATCGCACCAAACGATTCATTCACGAATTAGAATGAACCGACTGCAGCTGTTCTCGAGTTGACAACTCACTGATTCAATGAACCGTTTAGTGCGAGTCTCCAGTGAACTGAATTCACAAGTAAGAAATAGTGAACATTACTACATCACTCTCGTCAACGTAGTCCATATCAACAACAAAAATACATCTTGACTCCATATAGTGGTTATTTTGGGAAAATCCCAGGTATTTTGAGCAGTAGGATTATAAAAAATATGTGCTAATATAAAATTAAATTAAGTAGTCTATATAAAATTGCTTTTTTACTTAAGTACATAAAAAAATCGAGTACTTTTGTACTTTCACTCGAGTAAAATTGAAAAAGGAGTACTTTAACTTTTACTGGAGTAATATTTTATTATATGTATCTGTACTTTTACTCAAGTACTTGATTTGTGTACTTGTGTACCACTGGTCCATATAAGCTGTGAATGCTCTGCATATACAAGCCATTTGAGAGAATGAGTTAAGGGACTGGCTAATTAATATTAACATTATTATAAATGCCCTTTTCTTGTATCTTGCGTGTGTTATGTGTGTTATGTGTGTGTGTGTGTGTGTGTGGTGTGTGTGTGTGTGTGTGTGTGTAGTCATGTGGGAAGGCGCTGACACCTAAATGGATATTCCTGGCAACAGTCCTTTTAAATCAACACCTGCCATGCTGTTTCCTATTTGTCGTCTCTAACAAATTTGATAGCATAACTGGTTAGAGAAGTCACCAGTCGTCACTGGTGAAACCTAATGTAGTGAAGTTAAGTAAGGTAGCTGGACATGGTTTTGCTGCAGTGGGTTAACTCCCTGACCCTCAAACCCAGCTGAGGCCATGGGCAAACCTCAGCGTGGAGTCTTACCAGCAGATGTGCTTCCGCAGCGGCCCAGCTGCACACCATGTTAAAGGCCCAGCACCCCCTACTTCCTCCTCCATCTGCCACTGCCACACACCAGATTACATGCTCAAGTATATAACCGTAAACCCTTGGAATCTACCAGAGAAATATGCACCATGTTTCAACCACTAATGAGGATGAGAAAGTATTTCTAGATGGTTACTGGCCTTTACCTTTTATGCCAAAATGAGCCTAGCAACAAATATCTGTCATGACTTATTCAACAAAGCAGAGATTATCTGAAATCGCTTTATTTGGCCAAGCAATCACATATCTATGTACTGCCTATGGCTCTGACAATTTAATGTGAAAGCTGTCTTTAATGTTAAGAATTGATACTGATTGTAAAGAATGTACTGTGTAATTAGATAACAACTCAAGCTGCCCTACACTGTTGAAGAGAGGCTACAAAAAGTGGATGACTTTATCTGTAGAATGTTTAAACTATCAAAGCAGGGCAAACTTGGATGCAGTTTTATTAAAATAAGCCCTTGACAGGTTGCCCTGTACATTTCTGATAGCAAACCTTTTCATACAGTAGTTGTTTGTTCAACAAGTAAGTGAGCACACACTTTACGACCACTTTCCTTCAAAGCTCAACTAATGCTACAGCTATATTTCTTGGAGAGATTTTAGCATATCTAGAAACTTTTGTTTTGAGCCAGACATAATGTCTGCTTGCTGCTGGGTTGGCAGCTGAGGACGTCTGCTCTGAAAGGCACTAATTTGTCAGATGCAGTGGGAACATAATTCAAAATGAATATGTTTAAAACATGAGCTCCACCCATTAAAATCTGTATTTATAATGGCAGTGAATGAGGCCAATCTGTAATCATTATAATATTCACTTTGATTTTAGTGTAAAAACTTCTCATAAACTTCACATTTCTGCTTTTAAATCTTATTAAAAAAATACTTCCATTGCAAGTTCCTCACTGTAAACTTGATATTTGTATTGCACCTATAATATTTCCCTAAAACCGCTACTAACCAGTGTACTTTGGTTGGTGATATTTATTATTACTATTATTATAAAACGAAACACCTATGATTTTTGACTTTTAGATAAATGTAAAATAAACCCATTCAAAATTATTCCAATAAATTTTAGCATCTTTAAGGCAGAGTGGAGACTGTAAATGTACATGGGCTGATAGCTTAAAATGCGTGAGCGCTATGCTGGATATGTGCTATCTATTTCCATAAATATGTCTCAGAAAATAGCTTCCAAATCATTGTCAAAAATCCCCCTGACAAGACCTTATTTATTTTTTTACCTGCCAGGAATATGGCGTGCATAATCAGAAATGTTATTAGAAGAACAGACCCCTCGCCTGTTAGCCCTGTTACCGGAGCTCGTAATAACTCTGAAAATGCAAATGAACTCCAGGTAATCTATTAACGTCACTTCAATTTTATATCAGCACTCCAATTTAGCAGATCCTGACACATTCCTGTGCACTGTGTCTCCGTACACAGGTTAATTTTGCCAGGAGAGAGCAGGCACACAGCAAGCAGGGCGGAGGAGCCATGTGCCATCTGTCTCTTACTGACTTTATTACCCGACTCTATAATGAAGCCCCCGTCGCCGAGGCCTCACACACGCTCGGCTTTCAGATGACAAAAACAACTTTCCCTTCTTCATTTTTCCTTGTAGCAATTATTGTCATTCACACCTTCTTCCGTGGAAGGGAGGCGGTATGGACGACTCAATGTTAATTACCCCAATAGTCACTTCAAGTAGACTTGCTAATTTCAACAATGTAACAATCCTCTTGTCAGCAGCAGAAGGCAGGGAGCTTTGTAATGACAGCATATGGTTTGAAGGTCTGATGAGGGAATTTGCCTGCTTGTATTGGCCTTAGTGTCAAAGACCCCATTAGTGAAAAAAACAGACCCTGTAATCCAATGAGATTTGTCCAGTCCATGCAAATGAGTTATCATTGCCTATTGTGGACAGACTGACGTGAGCAAATAACACTCTTAAATTATTCAAAGTGAAATTGAAATATGATATAATCTCATGAATATACATACAACGCTCTAGGGGGAAAACGTGCATCCATGAGCTTTCATTAAATGTTTAAAGTTGAGAAGGTGAAGGATTTGTCTCGCCTCACATGGCCTTTCAAATCATTTATTCTTTGGTCTCTCATGGCTTTGGTGATCTAAAGATTTTAGAGATTGCCGACAGCATTACACAACAGTCCAGTAGCATCTGAGCATTAATTGTTCCCACCGAAAAAAATAAAATGTATATATATATATATATATATTTTTTTTTTTTAGTAGTGGGATGCTTTTCTTGGTTTTTACAGTACACCAATTCAGAATTCAGTCATTACCCAAATAAAAACAACTTCAACAAGCAACAGCTTGAGCAACTACCACACATTACCATTGGTTTGTTTTTCTCTTCAAATGGGTTTATTATTATTATTAATATTATTATAAAATCACTATTACATACTAATTCTAACACTTAAATATATTACTATTGTAATACAACTGAACTTTAAAGAATATGTCATAATTATTATGAATTATTATGAATTATTATTTTACTTTACACTACAGAAGTAAAATTATTATACTTACATCTTTATTTATTCACTTGCAAGACTTAAACCTTTTATTTTGGAGGTGGGAAAGCATTTAAGTTTCTGTGATAACAGGTATATAAAAGCTTCTACTTACAAATCTAGTGAAACACTGTGAACTGCGGTTTACAAAAATGTTGGAAATGATGTGAATGTGAAAACAAAGCGTAACTCGCACACATTGCATTCCCAAAAGCACTCTCATCGTACAGCACATGCAGATAATGGAGTTCGTAGCTGTACGTGTGTAAATGATCCCAGTGCCACACACTACAGTATGTGTTAATCTCGCTGTCAGACAGAAGAGAAAGTGAGAAAACACTGCTGGAATTGTTGTATTGATACCGTGTAAAATGAGTAGTGAGTACTGAAACCAAATATTCAGAATTTATATGTATCGACATATCAACATGTTTGACAACACTATAACATAGATACAGTTATATCCAAATACTTCAATAGTGAGTTTAATAAATGTGTCTGGTTAAAAAAAAATGTCTAGTGTTGAACAAAGTAATAAACTAGCAGTTCAAGTTTGTATACCTGTACTAGGGATATGCCGGTATTAAATTTTCATGTTGCGGTTAATTGCTAATGCTTTTATCGCGGTATACGGTATTATCACGATATTGGAATTTAACTTCAACTGAACTTCAAGAACCCAAACAAACTTCATAACTTCTTCACAAAACTTATTGGCAGGCCATTATTCGAAAACAAAACATGCAACATCAGCATGAGAGATACATTTCTGTGATTTGTGTACATGAGACAGGAAATAAAAGAGGCTTCCTTGTTTGTCTGTTTGTTGTTTTTCTCTTCCAGCCAAAGAGCTTTTGATTCTCTCTATGAGTGTCTCCCACAACATTAATACTTTATAAGACCAAAACAAGTCATTGAGAATGCATTTCAAGCAAACAAGAGAACATCAACTAATGTTTAATTGATCAGCAGTGACAAAAGGAAAGAACAATTGTGAAAGAAGTCAACTTCAGGCATCTTTTGCCATATTCTCCTTCCTGCCCTCCTCCACCTCTGCGCTCTTCACCCCCACCGTCTGCTGCATCCCACACTTCACTGTCAAACCCCTCGGAAAACTATACTGAGGATTTCAATTGAGTGCATTAGTCTGAAAGCAGTAGAGAGAGAAAGACTCTCACATACAGCTCCAATCCTGTATGCTGTAAGTGCACAGAAAATATGACAAAGAACAAACACTGAGGAGAAAATGCCCATATGAAGAACCCAAGGTTTTAAAGGAAACAAGGAAGCTCTGTGTTACACATGAATGGGTTATAATGTACCTGGAGAAGAGCACCATTCCCCCAGCTGCATTCTACACTTCTAAAGTGAGCCTTGGATCAGGATTTGAAAAACACTTGAAGCACGGGGCAGATTTAATGCAGTTTTACTGCTCAAATTGACATCAATCATTTTATTAATGGCACTTCCTGTAGCTCAGAGTACTCTCATCTTTAATCTATTTTAATGAATATAGTTAACCTCTCTGCATTACATTATTTCATGTTGTTTATAAACCATCAACCGCAAAAACAAAACAAATCATGAGTTTAGATGTTTTATACAGCTATTCCCCAGCACAAGAGTTGAAAAATACACAACAGATTCCTGTATACTTTCCAGAAAAAAAGGGTTTTTCCACCGCAAAACACTACATTGCAGCACAACAGGGCTTTCAGGATGTCATGAGGGTTATCTCTTATCAAATTTTCAGAGATTCCTTTCACCGACTAACTCATATTCAAGATCCATCTCAAGGTCAGGCTCGTGTTTGTACGGATAAATCTCAAGCAGGCTTTGTCAACTAACTATGAGCTCTATTTAAAGCAAGTCTTAAGGAGACATTCATTAGAATGCATTACTACAAATGCTTGTGAACTTGTGAATACATTATGTGGCATGAAAAACTAAAATATGTTTTTTTGGGGGGTTTTTTTTATGGTCATACAAGATAATCTCAGTGGCAGACCCCATTATGACTATGCGCACCAGCATACAATGTCATGTATTGTTGTATCAATCTCCAGACATAATAATGAGAAATTCCTGTCATCTCCGATTTCTCTGTCTATTTTTAGATCATGAAATCTCTATTACTTGTGTATTTTGTCAAAGCTTTTGTCTGCCTCATTTCATTGTGAGATAAAGGGCCTTGTGTCATTGTTCAGCTGAAACAACCAGAGATGATGAAAGGAGATCACTTACCCACTTGGGACATCTCTGGCACTGAACCTTTGTAAGGCCCCTCAATGAACTGTGGGGGGTTGTCATTGATGTCTTGCACTTTGATGATGAACTCTGATGGTGGTTCCAGAGGTTGGTTGGTGTCTCTGTCGATGACCTGTGCCGTGAGCGTGTACTCAGCCTTCTCCTCCCTGTCTAGCCTCTTCATGGCGTGAATGTCCCCCGTCCTCTCATTGATTGCGAAGATGGTGCCTGCCCCTTCCCCTGCTAGCACATACTTGATGTTCTTATTCCCCATGTCCAAATCCGTATGGAGCTAAAAAGAGAAACAGAGGAGGGGGATTGAGGCTACTTCCAGTTGCAGCTAATACCACTCGAGCATGACTAGATCAATGGCGTCCACACCGGACCGAGCTGCAATCAATCACGTAAAAGAATTCAAGCCCACCGTCAAGTGCAGAGCTGCATAGTCTCTTTGAAATTCAAGTGTTTTACTGTAATGGCTGAACTGTTCAATCTCACAAACCAAAAAAAAAATGGAAAAGGGCAGGCTAAGTCCTGGATTTCCAGGTGATGCTTGGGTTGTGTATCCCATATATCTGTCGTTCAACTCTTCATACATCACTAGTAGAGGATGGAGGTCAAAGCTGTTACCAACTTGAAACCAGTCACTAGGCCACAGTTCCAGAACGAGAAGGCAATTGGGTTGTGTGTGAAAAATAAATAAATAAAATAAATAAATAAAGACAAGACTATCCTTGACTGCTTCTCAGAGGGAAAATGGACAGAAAGTCGGTAGACTGAACAAATTGGAACAATAGTTTTATAAATCTAATCACTATTCATCTACTGATCACAAAATATTAAGAAGCACAACTGTTTTGAAAATTGATAATAAGAAATGTTTCTTGAGAATCACATCAGCATATTAGAATGATCTCTCGAAAATCATATTATTATTACTATTATTATCATCGTTATTCATAAGAATAAGAATAAGAATAGCTTCAGAATAACATGAGGGCTGAGAGGGCTTCAGAACTTTTGAATTTTAAAATGTCTGAAATTACATTTTTAGACTTTTCTTCCTCACATAACTCCCATCAGTTCTGTAGCTACATCATGTACAGCAACTTCAGTTCCATTTCTTGAGGCGGTAATATATACAGCCTGGCGCCAGGTGGAAGTACACCTGAGACTGCAGTAACAAGGACAGCGTGAGCTTTGAAATGTGGACTTAAGAAAAAAAGACAAAGTAAATGCAATTGCTTAATAACTATGGTTTTATGCATATGTTGCCTCAGCGGTGCCGTTTCCAGACACTGACAAAGCACACACACTTAAATTGTCACACCTTGCACTTTTGTTCTCCTAATTGTCCTATCATTCCACATGAAAGATCTATCTCATTAAAACATCAGCTTCACAACAGTCTTTGCTCTACGAAAATCCCTAAATGAGCCCAAATTAATGATATGCTTTTTCTGATGGAAAACTTTTTTTTTTCTCTTTCATGTGATTCTCTCTTCATGTAATCGATAAAACGAATGATATATTATTATTGATCCCTACAATATATAAACAAAATGTCACAGCTGCACAACTTCACTTCCTCCATTTGTTCATCCCTATGCCCTATGTGTACAGACAACGTTTCAGGCTTGCGCTCACACCATTCTCATTCTGACGAATGATCGCTTAATCTCAATGTGCAAACAATCGACTGAATTGGCTGCGGAGTGGAGGCAGTCTGTCATTATCCGGGTTGCCAGGGCAACTGCAGTGCTCTAACATCTGACGGCATCCACATTTTAACTCTCTTAACACACATATAATGGAAAGGGGTCTGGTAGTTGTAATTTTTTTTGGGGGGGGACTTTTGTTTCAATACTCTAATATAAACTAAGAAAAAGTCTATGATCACTCCACTAAAGGTAAACAAATGGAGAAAGTAGGTCAAAGAAAACAACAGAATCATAATATTAAGTTATTCTCATAATACATTTGATTGAAAACATTGCGTACAAGACACTGAGAATACAGAGCTGAAGAATAACTGCAACAGAAATGTAAAATCCCGGGCAGTCTTAAGTCTGCCAGCACACTGGTGTGGATTAGCATTCAGAGCTGCCCGACTGGAGCTGAACAGGAACAACAGTGGGTTTTTACACCCGCTTCTCTCTGTACCACTGCTGTGGAGTACAGCTTTTATTGTCAGTTCAGGAGAAAATATGTCAGTGGCTGCTAGAGATGAATCTTTATAGTAGCCAGAGGAACAATCAGCAGCTCCGTAATGAGGACCCCTCCATCCCTCTCCGCCTGCCGACTGCACACTAAAGTGCAGTGTTAAGCCCGCCATTGCAAATTAATGATTTTGCCTCTTGTCAGGGCAAGTGGCAGAGAGGACGTGGGTAGAGAAGAGAAGATTCACATCACCTACAGAGAAGTCATATCACACGTTTCAAAAATGTCAGAGGAGCCTCAACCCAAGGACCATCTCAATGGTTAATTAGGCATAGTTCAAGTGTAGGGCTCTGCTTTGCACTAAGTGAACTGTGGATTAGATCATGTGCTACGGCAGGCCTTCAAGGTCACCGCAGTTTCTGCATGGTGCCTACTGAAAGGTTTCATGGTGATCATGCATGTTGTAAGAGCAAATTCATGTAATGTATTCAGGGGCTTTTAGAAGTTTATTTATAGCCATTTGTATTTTAACAGACACTAATAACATTAATTCACTTCTCCTCCTCCTCATCATCATCATCAGCATTCTCTATAATTCATGTCGATGCTATATTGGTAATCTATAGTGCAACGTACCTTTCGTACTATGTTATCTTTTCATTTTGCTTATCTATATGAAGTTGTAGCCATTGTGGTTGGCATGTGGTGCACATGTGGGAGATTTCACATTTGGTTCAAATTTGGCTGTGTGTTGCATCGAATATTCATTCCCTCTTCCCCTATTTTTTTCTCAACTCTGTACTTTCACCATCTGCTATGTAATTCATTAACTGAAACTACTAATAACTGCACATATATTATATTATTCAAGCACACTATTCTGTTTGATTAGAATGTATTACATGTAATCAGTCATCCCAAACCTGCTACCATGACTCTTTGTTTAGCATTATTTTATATGCAAGCATAAATAACACTGACTCTCATAAATAAATAATTCTGTTTAAGATATTGAAAATGGGCCATACAGGAAACAAGCTAAGCGTATTCGCATAGTGAATTAATGTAATTATAAATACTTTCTTCATGAGAAAAAGATTACATGCTACCTGATAAGCATACTGCTACATTCTTGCAGTACCCACTGAGAATTGTTTTATTAAATGGGCTGTCACCTTACTCTCTTACTAATAAATATAGTTTGCATGTTGCCTCTAAGAGATTCCACCAAACAAAATGTGCAATAGAATTTATATATGTGAAAATATAATATAATAGAAATATCCTAATGCAAAACAACGAGAGTAAACATGTGATGCATGCTTGACTAATGAATACCACACAGTGCTTTGAATGGAATGGCTTTCTCAGTAACCTTCCCAGGTACATGATTAGCCTTCCTGTGCTCCTGATTTATTCCTACTGTGCTGAGAAGGAACCAAACAGAGCAATTGTTATTGCTATACAAAGCAAATGTAATCAATTGAAAAACAGATAGATTTTCATGAAGCAGATCCAACTACAGATCCAGACAAAAAACTTGGTTACAAAAGAGCTTTATCTGTGTCCAGATAATACAGATTGAGAATCTAATTTCATATTTTAGCGTAGTCTGTTTTTACCTACTGCTTTGTTTACTGAGCAGCTGAATGGACTGTGGACTGTTACAGGATATGATTACCAATTATCCTGTTAAAACATGCATTGATTTCACACAAGTAACACAATCACAAGCAACACATCAGGTCTGGCCCAGGACCGGTCCTGTTTAAGACTGGCTGTGACTCTGAACTTCTGGTGTGCTAAAACTAATCTGATATGCAAAGATCTGCCAAACTAAAAACAACTAACAATGGAACAACAACAACAACTACTACTACTACTACTACTAATAATAATAATAATAAATGTGCACATTTTAACAAGAGAATTGGTAATATGCATCTTGTAGAAGTACACAGAAAAACAAAGGTGAAAACAGACTATACAATGAAATATGAAACTAGAATCTTGACTGTATTACTATTACAAAACTACTACTACTACCGTTCAAAAGTCAGGGGTCAGTAAGATGTTTCTTTATTTTCTTTCTTTCTTCTGAAAGAAACAAAGAAAATAATATTGTTGTTTCTATTGTTGTTATAATTGTTATTGAGCACTGGTATATATATATATA
>NW_015639576.1:276594-290026 GCF_001515625.1 Sinocyclocheilus rhinocerous | reverse complement strand
CCAGCAGAGGGGGTGCTCATCGAGGACCTACCCTAGAAAGGGACAGAAACACACAGGTTTATCTCACGCACAGGTATATATATATATATATATATATATATATATATATATATATATATCTGTGCTGTTAATCTTTATCACATTGAACTGAAAACGACATGCCACTACGTCATGTAAATGTTTATTTTCAAGTGGTTCCCTAAGGCCATGAAGGTGCTACAGTGCCATTAGACATGCAGATAACTTATCCATCTCTCCTTGGCAGAGACCAATGGACTGATAGGAGCTGCAATTATCATGTTCTTTTCTTTGAAGTATCTATTGGCTGTCCCCACAAAAGGCTTCAGGGACAGAGGGGGGTTCAGTGCTCAGGCAGCACTATCTATGCTCGCTGTCTGTTCTAATGTGGAATTACAGAGAACTCTGTTTTAACATGTCACATCACAGCAGAGTAGACGTGGCAACAAGCAGTTCCTTTGTCTCACAGACTGAAGACTGCATGCAAACCGAATGTGTGTGCGTCTGTTGTGAGCACACGTGCTTGTAAGTGACTATGCGGCTCCGAAGTCTCGAGTTTAGAAAACCAGCAGGCAAGAGAAAAGAGGTAGTGTTTCATGCACCGCAATACAAAGGGTGATCATCCTTTCTTGTTTCACCCCTTAAGGTGTACTGTACATTTCATGAAAGCCACACTGAGTGATGAAAGCAACTTACAAATTTCACAGGTCCCAAAACATCATTGTTTTTCTGCACTGTTTTAGCACCTGTATTTCTAGCATTTCTTTGTTGGTGTGTGCCGAGGGCAAAATGAGCAGTTTACCCAGCAAATAAATTCCCACAGCAGATATTTATTTTACTTTCATCTTTTCTCTTTGGGAAGATAAAAACAGAGGTCTTCTCTGTATTTTGAATTACTTTTGAACCCATCATTATTTTCTGTTTTTAAAGTCTGTTTAAAAAAAAAAAAACTGAAAATCGGTATGACCTCAAGAATGTACTAAATCTGAAGAGGGTTAGCATCTGCATCATTTGTGAAAAGAGACAATTCCCAAACGTAACAACTGAAGCTCATAGAAGTTCAGCTGCACCTGCTGACAAAATAAAGTGCCTGTTGATGGAGAGAAAACAAAAAAAAAAACATAAAAATGGACCCTCCAAAATGAACACAGTTAAATTACGCATCCATTTGTATTCTCTGTCTGAAATGCCCATCAGTAGTGTCAACATAGATTTCACGCTGCACTGCAGGCACATCAGCTGTCAGCGGCTTTTTCACCTTACCTGTAATTTACATCAGAGCATTCGCATAGTGAGATTAGCGCCACTGGTGAATGTGCTGCTCTGACTGAACACTCAAACACTGTGAGGAGAATTCACTGCCATCCTGCTTTTAGACCCAGCACTATGAACGCAAGTCAGGCTGACCATTTAAGACTCCGGATTTTGGGGAAAAACACAGTCAGGTGGATTTGAGTCTTTTGCTGTTTTTTTTCTGAAAATGTAGGCTATGTATAAATTCATGAAGAAATGTTCCTGTTTTGAGTTTGACTGTGTAAGAATTTAAAACTTCTCTCCAATGGCTTTTCTTACATTTCTTAGCTTCTAAGTGGTATGGACTATCAGCACAGTTGTGCAGCATTCTGAATTATATAGAGAATCCCCTTTCAATTACAATTTAATTCCTGAATTTGAAATTAATTTGAATGGAGGCAGCAAACAGGATGCAGAATTGCAATTCACATTAAAATATAAGGAAGTAGAAATAAAATACATTCCAATTATGTAATGTTTAACTAGAAGAGCAAATTTATCCAAGACTAACTTTGAATGGTGGCTTGACAAAGCCTTGTTAAGATTTTTTAGTTTGTTTGTTTGTTTGTTTTTCCAAAACTTTCAAAGAAGTCTTGATGTTTATAGGCCTAGGTTTATAAGTTACAGACAGACATACTGATACAATCAAAGAACGATAGAACAATCAATAGATAGACAGAACAATCAATATAGAACAACAAAACAGAATGACGACAGACATACAGACAGACAAACGATAGATAGATAGATAGATAGATAGATAGATAGACAAACAGGGGTTTAGAATTGAAAACCCCTGCTCTTATCAAAGGTTCTAACAGTGAAGGCCACTCGAACACATGGGGCCCTTCCTGCCAATAGAGGCCAACTGGAAGGAGGGCGGTAGGGGGTGTCCCTGTATGCGTGCCCCCTTCATGTCGCCCCTGACTGGGAGATGGATGCCGGCTGTCACACTTGCTTGCCTTTGTTCTTGCCAGACATGAAGGGGTCTCGAGGAAAGTGCCCAAACACTCATCAATCTCACTTTTGCCCTGTGCTCCTGCCTTTGCTCTTACAGGTCCCAATAACAATTTAGTCACAACATGAGGAAAAATGCTTCCATCCACAGAACCAGGGCACTTATCCGGTGACCTGAGAACATAGAAAAGCAACTAAGAAAGTGAGAATGAGAGAGTAATAGCCCTGAAAAAGAAATAACAAACAGCTTTCTATTGGCTCTTTTATGGAACTGATCTACTGTCAGGCTGTGAAAAGATGAAAAGATGCAAATGAGCAATATCATGAGAGTTTTTTTTCTCATTCCCCATCCCTTATCATTTGTCCTCTCTCTCACTAAGAAATGAAAGAAAAAAAGAAAATGTACCCAAGGGATGATGCAGATCTGTTTTTACTTATTTATTTTTCCTTTTTTGCTCTCTCTCTCTCTCTCTCTCTCTTCGTCTCTGTTCTCTTTCGGAAAAGAAAAATCATAACATGCATTTTCCTACAAATATTTAATTACAGAAAAACAGGATGTCAGCAAATTCCCCTCTGTACGCGTTCACTTTGATTCTGTCAGTCCCACTAAGAAGCTTTTTGATTACTGTCACTGTAACCCAGCACACTTACATCCACAGTCACCAATCCTTATTAGAATAGCTTAGAAAAGTTCTGATAGCCGTCTTGAAAAATGGGTCACTAAATAGACCTCAAACCACCTCACCATTGAAATGGTCTCAAACCTATAATCTTTTTCCAGCAACACAACACAACACAAGAAAAAAAAAATTGCAAGGGCAAATGTTAGAACACATTATACTTTCAGAGAAGTATTTGGGATAATCTTGGACATCTATGAAGCATGAACAGGTCACTTGGAATGACATGTACAGCAGTTTAGCTGTGCTTTGAATGAAGACTGGTGCTTGCTCCTAGACCACACACAGACACACACACATAAACGGCTAGTAAAATGTGTAAGCGCCAATTATCTACATGCATCTCCTCATAGACTTAAACCAGAACTCTCAATGTGGCAAAAACACAGAATGTTGTATGCACCCCTTGGAGCACAGCAAGTTTATCTATTTACTAAAGTTCCAGAATTTATTTCTTTACACATATGCAGTCATGATCTACTACTCTGACCTTTAGCATACAAATTCAATCTCATGGAGTCAGTCATTTAGTGGGGACCAGCCTGGGCAAGCAGCAAATGTAATGATCCCAGATGACCCGCCCCCACCGAACGTAAATCAGCGAGGGAGCCGTGAAGGGAAGTCACATGCAGAGTCTGTCTTCACTGTCTAAAAAGATTGTGCAGACACTCCGTAGCAAGTCATCCATCTGTTGTGACACTGATGCCGTAAAATTTGTCCTCGGGCAAGGATGCACAACCAGTCAAAGGTGTTTTTTTTTTGGGAGGGGGGTTAACTTTTCTATTATTCTCACCATCTTGCAATCCTCCACTCGCTTAGTGATGCACAGACAATGTGAAATCTATGAAGTGGAAGGTGAGCTGTCAGTCAAGACATTTATGTCATGTCATGCAAAGAAAAAAATACAGGGAGTGAGTGCAAGGCTCTGTAGGATGGGAGCTCATGCTGGGTATCCATTTATGGATTTCTTAGAATTTAGCAAACCGGGCTTAACAGTTGGCATGTAACGGAAAATGCAACCATGTTTGATGATTGGGGGGTGTTACAGAGGTTGGGCACCCTCACGCCAATGCACACATCATCAGAGTCAAAGAAGAGATGTGGTTGTGAGACGTAGAGACAAAGTTATTTTGATTTATTTATAACAATAAAAAAAAGTCAAATTTGAATTCATGGTGACTTTAAAATGAACCATGCTGTGGTTTAATAAAACACAAAATAAGACCTGAATGGAAAAAAAAAGTATGGGAAAGGACAATCTGTTAATGCATAAACCTGATGCCAAACCATTGAGATACATCAGTCCGAGAGCTCATAGAAAAAGACTCAAGTCTGTTGAAAATGCACTCTAACAAACTGCATTTTGAAGTTGCGAACCAGTTTGTGAGACAAATGAGGTGAAGGAGCAACAATCTCAATACTGTAGGCTATTAATAACGCAAAATATCAATTATGCATTTAAAATTGCTGCCTAAAATAGTAAGCATATAACAAGTGTTTCTGTTCACTAGAAGCTTTGAAACACACATACAAAAAGGCAAACGTTGCCCCCAAGACAATATGCAACTCAAAATATTCTGTGAAAAAATGAATTGGGGAAAAAAATAATCTTGCCTGGAGAATTCCAGATTTGCTAATTTAACAGAAGACGTCAAATCAAAGTTTGCCACCATTTTGCTCTTGTATAGATATCTGGGGGGACTGTGTTTGTTTATCTCCCCCTTTGAGCCTGGCACTTAAAAACACCCTGAAATTAAGCTGGCGACAAAACACAGCTCCATTGTATGGAAATGAAGATATTTCCCTTTTGTTAGGATGAAAAAAATGACACCACCATTTATAAGCAGTCTTATATTATACTGTTTACAAATCACTTTAATGCTTACGGTGAAATCTCAGTGCTCCCATAATTTTTTTAAGTCCATCTCTCTGCCTCGCAGTCGTAGACCAGCCAATACTTTTCAATTTGGAAAAAAGAAGCACAGAGGTAAAAAGCCGCTGCTCAAGAGGATTACATCTATTCTACCTCATTACTTGCCTTTTGGGAGACAGACGAGGGCAGAGTGGCAGGCTGCTATCTGTTTACATTTACTGTACAAGACTATCGGAATTATAATTGTGTTCTTTCAGCACGTGGCTCTGTTTAAAGGTCCTGTGGTCCCAGGGAGATGAAGAAAAATGAAATCCCTTTAAGGGATTCCACTGCACAGGCAAAAATGCAGCAACACAACTTTTATTTATTTTTCATCTCTTTCTTCCCATCTTATTTTCTTTCTACATTTGGGGGACTCGCCAACTCACGAAGATAAAAAAAAGAAAAATCGAAGAGAGAGAGGGAAATTCATATTCTGAAGAAATATTTTTTCACTTGAGACTGTCTCAAAGGAAATATCAAGTAAGGGTGGGATTCCAAATGAGATAAGAGAGGGCCATTTGTAGGGAGTAGGGGCCTACAGGACAGAGATACGTAGAATCATATTAAAGGAATACTTCCTCTCATAATACAAATTCTGGTATCATTTACTTACCCTCACTAATAACTTTCTTTCTTCCACAGAATACAGCATGCTTTGAAAAGCATGAGGGTGAGTAAATAATGGCATTTATAATTTCCATTTCAGTGAACTATCCCTTTAAATGGCAGTGAATGGGTGCCGTCAGAATGAGAGTATACAGCTTTAACAGCTGATAAAAACATCACAATAATCGACATGACCCCATACCTTGTCTTGTCCGAATCAGGAGATAAATATGCATTAGCGATCTCCAGCCCTGCTCCTGGAGAGCTACTGTCATGCAGACTTCAGTCCCAACCCTGCTTCAGCACACCTTTGGCTGGGGTTGGAGCTGTAATCTGCAGGACGGTAACTCTCCAGGAGCAGGGTTGGAGACCCCGGCAAAGATCAAGCACCATTAACAAGCAATAACAGGCCAAAACAGTTCTAAACATATATGTTGGTGGATTTTGATGTGAGACGACAGCAGGGGTTGGACTTTTTCACTGGTGGAAGTGTTATTATGGATTATTGCCTCATATTTTGGCCAGAAGCAATGGTTTAAAGTTTGAACGCCTTAATGATGGATTTATTCTGATGGCACCCATTCGCTGCTGATAATCTATTGGTGAGCAAGTGATGTAATGCTAAATTTCTCTAAATCTGTTCCGATGAACAGACAAACTCATCTACATCTTGGATTGTCTGAGGGTGAGTACATTTTCAGCAAATTTTTATTTTTGGGTGAACTATTCCTCTACTTTCTCAGATCCCATTTAAAACAAGAGGTTAGGTTATCTTTATGCCACACCCAAATTGTGTTTATTTTCTTTATGCTTTCCATTTATGATTTGAGCTTAATACACATGATTTCCTAGTCCAGAAGGGGCAAAGTCAGTGATGAATGTGATGGCAACAATGTTGAAGGATCTCATAACTCAAAACACCGTCTGTATTACTTCATAATAATGAGACTGTATTCCAAAAGACTAATTCCAAATAGCACTCCCAACATATCTGAAGCACTACAGAGGCATTCATTTTAACATTTTCTGGCATGTTTGTATCCAACGCATGGTTGAGAGCACAGACATAAAAATGTAGTGCAATAAACCGCCTGCTGTCTTTTCATTCAGGATAAGGCTACATATTTACAATACATCTGCTGGTTTATTATTTGCACATGTACAGCAGAAGATGCATCATCATATGGGTCTGCTTCAATTTGTCTTTTCCATGAGTAATTATGGGGTTTGTGTATATCTATGAGCCAATCTGAGACATTTGTTTAACAAGGACTCTCGACTAATATACAATGTTTGTTCCATAGGATCTCACAGCTTGGTTTATATGGCAATCACTGATTATTGCCTTATGTCTTTTTTTAAGAAGTAATAAATCATGAAGAAGCATTGATGAGTACAAATATTGAATCATCAATAAATGTCTCATAAGTTACGTTGCATGTGACGTTTAAGCTTATTCGTCATCCGCCCACATTCATCTCTCAATCTCCATCATTCCGCTCAGCCTGAAATTGAACGCGAGTTTACCCAGTAAACAAGATTATATGGTTTATGCTAAACCTACACCATTAGCATATCAGAGGCGAGAGAACATGTCCAGGCGTGTATGACATGGTCTTATCCCTCCCAGCCCTTGTCCAATTATGGATTCATCTGAACACATCAAACGTGGCTCTGTTTGCACCTCATGCGATCATTTCAGCGATATTGCTCCGTCAACTACTAATTACTTTGGCTGTAATTTCCTTCGCAAAAGGCCAAATCCAAGAAGAAAAATCCATATATAGGGTTAATTTACATATGCAAATAAGCAAGACTAGTGGAAAAGCAGCTTGAGGAAAGTGGTGTGTGCGTTGTTTGGGGTGGGATGGGGAGGTGGCTCAATTTTTGATTTTATTATCAGATTTCTGTAAGTGGTTCCGTATATGCGGCTCACATTAGCTCAGAATGAACTCTGCGCTGCTCCATTAGTCTTCCCCAGATAATGCTACACTTCTCAGTCCCGTTTACTTAACATGCTAGATCCGGCCTCCACAATTTGCACTAATCAACTGACAAGGCGAAAGCCCTTTCACCAATCCCTGGAGGGTGAAAACTGAACTCCTAATGGTCATTAGTAGTATTTATGTTCTCTAACAGACACATCCAGTCCAGCCCCTCTCACTCGTAAGTAGTTAGTTCCCATCGCCATCCACCCTCTCCAGGTCCAGATTGTACTCCCACACACAGGATGTGCCCTTATCACTGAGCACTGCTGCCACTCACACATATGATACAATAAAAGTTAGCTTTCCATTATAAAGTGTGGCGATATAATATATTGAGAGGAGCAGTAAAATAATATGACTGCATCTCTCTCTCTTTCTCTGTGCTTTCCAAGCCTCAGTACTTTCAGATCAAACCTCAGTGACCTATTCCCCAGAGCCTGACCTGCAGAGTGTGATTTGTATTGGCAAGGACAAAACTACTGGCAAGGGATCCCAAAAAAGTCAATAACATATGTACAGGCCCTTCCAACAGCCTTAGCATTACCACTGTAATCTGCTTTTCCTCCTTGTCATTTCGCCATCATATTCACCTTATTATGGATTCAAGCCTAGGCAAGGAGAAATAGAGTGATGCTGCAGTGGTGTTCGCTATATACAAAGGGTTATAGAGAAGCACATTTCAATGCAAACTAAATGTTTTTTAAACAAATAAATGTCTCTCCATTCATTATATGACATACTTTTACATTCTGCTGAAAAAAAAAATCACATTTTATAAATAAATAAAGTGTTTCTCTTTTGTTGTTGTTGAAAATTGAACATTTTTGAATGAAATGAGCAAGTCTGAATATTCAATTAAGTTATTATAAACTTTTGGATGGATTCAAGAGGTGCATGTATATTTTTCCTTGTTCAAATGTTTATAAATCTGTATTAATTCTAAATGTTGGAGCTTGCGCCTACAGGTAGTCAGACATCATAAACACTTTTTTAATAGAGGCCTAGATACAAATATCACGCAGATCATTTGTATTAACCTACAATAAGGCCGAGTCACTTACAGTATTTATTCAATTTTTAAGTATACACTACAGTTCAAAAGACTGGGTTCGGTAAGATATTTTAATGTTTTTTTTTTTAAGAATTCTCTTAAGTTCACCAAGGCTGCATTTTTTTGTACAGTAAAAGAGTAATATTGTGAACAATTATTAAAATTTAAAACAAATGTTTTCCATTTGAATATATTGTAAAATGTATTCCTGTGATGGCAAGGCTGAATTTTTTAGCAGCCATTACTCTAGTATTTAGTGTCACATGATCATTCAGAAATCATTCTTATATGCTGATTTGGTGATTAAGAAACTGCTTATTATTTTCAATGTTGAAAACAGTTAATATTTTTGTGGGACCCACCTTATATTAAGTGTCCTTAACTACTATGCACTTAATTTAAATTAATCATTTGGTACAGTGCACTTATTGTGTACATACATGTTTTTTACATTGTTGTATTTGAAAATACCATCCTGTCATTACATCTGTAATTAATTTCTGTAGATGCATCTCTTTAAACTTAACCAGACCACCAAACCTCTCTAACCTTACCCATTTCACACCACAATAGCAGCAAAAGTGTTTTGAAATCAACATGAACATTTCAACATGAACACAACAGGTACATTGTACCTAAAAATGCATTATTTTAATATTAACTACATAATATTTAGAGACACCTAGGACCTTTTTGTGGAAAACACTTTTTTTTTTTTCAGGAGTCAGGACTCTTTTATACTTTTATAAATCTAAAGTTCAGAGTAAATGCCTTCACTGTCACTTTTTATCAGTTTAACGCTTGCATCATTGCTGAATAAAAGTAAGAATTTCTTTTGCGAGAATGTGGTTTCAGTTGGTTCCAAATGTAATCCTAAATTTTAGAATAAATTTAAGTGTGAACTCATTGATGAATAATAATTTATGTACAAAAACATTCCCCCACACACAGGTTTTACACACAAATACGTGTGTTTACATGGTAAGTAAGACCCAATATCTGCTGTTACTTAAAAAGTAAAAAGCTCTGTGACTGAATTTAAATCAAGTGTTCCTAGCTTTATTACCAATATCCAGATGTCAGGGGGTGTCAGTGATCATCTGATTCATTTCAGGTCATGAACGAGAGAGGCAGGGGGAGTAAGTTTTCTTGGCCCTGCAGCGGTGTAGCTGACTAGACAGACCCTTGTCAGGAAACTAATAAAGAGGCCGGGTGTGCAGGAGTGCAGTAATTATCAAGTCTGCGATATCAGCACGGTATTTATGAAAACACTACGCGTTAATTAACAAAAGAAAAAGGTCATGTGCATGGGCGGGCCATCTCTGTGATAGATTTCTGGCAGCAGACACGGCACATGTCCACAACCGAGTGATAAGCAAAAGTTGCATTACCGTTTTACTGCAGTCTGGAGGAAAAACAACAACACACTGACACCGGAATGCCTTCTTGAACTGAGGAAACATGCCCTGGAACGTTTATAAAAGTATCATGGAGACACAGACAAATGGGCTGAAGCATGGCAATGTGAGATTGCATCGATCCGCAGGAGTGCAACTGGCTAGCCTGGTCACCCCCTTTGACTAAGTGTGCATCGTTTCAGGATTTGCGAAAATATTGTGCCATAAACTAAGCGAGCACGAGAAAAGCTACCTGACATGTTTTCAGCTTCCTTCACGCAGATAAAAATACACAGCAGCAGCATGACAGTGACCCTGCATTTGTAATGTGTGCACCCTGTAATGTTTGGCATGACATCACGGATCTGTTATTGGCCAAGAATTTCCGGCGCACCGTCTGTCACTGCTTATGTGTTCATGTTCCTGTGTGATTGCACGTCAGGCTTTATGTATGTGTTTGTGTTTGCCTGAGAGCATGCTATAATAAAAAAAAGAAAGGCAGACAAAGAACCAATGTTCACTCTGAACACATAAGCATTTCCTGTATCAAAGACACACAACAGACACCCGATATTGTTTTGAAAATGCTGATAGCTCACACAAGCTAATGAACTTTAAGACACAAGCCAATACGTGTGGAGTAGTGTGTCTCCAATCCTTTTCTGACTTGCTCTGCCTCTTTTTCCCTTCATCTCTGTACCATGCAGGTGTAAGCTCACGCCTGCATGAGAAGCACTACACAGGCTCTTATTCTGTTCATCACACTGCAATACTCCTCACCCAACCACACACATGCCTGCGGCCTCGTGCCTCTGGCCTAATCACAGCCATGCTGATATAGAGCCGGTATCGTTCTCGTACTCGAGTGATATTGCTCATATATATATACAAATACACAGGCAACTGGCTCAGTACAAAAAAGTCATCATTCTTTGAGTATAATTCCAGAGGCCGGCCTATATGCAGGCCTGATAGCCATTAAGGATTCATGATTCAATTGGATCTCATATTATAACGGCTTGAATTTTTCATGCAACCCCTCAATGCCAAGAAGAGGAAAGGAGGAATTGAAATTAGATTAAATGTTGTCTGCAAAACCCACCCAGTGCATTAGCATGTTAAAACCTTGTACTATTACAACAGGGCCTGTGACAAGATTTGCTTCGTTTTGTTGGACATAATCAGTATTTTTAGGATGTCTGGACTAGAATGGATCATGTTTGGACATTGTCGAGATGGAGATGTGAGAAAAGTCATTTGCGACTGATATGTGGGTGAGCGAGTGCTTTTGTATGTGTGTGTGTGTTTGTGTAATACTGTACGGCCTGCTTCTATGCAGCATTATGACACTATTTTATGCTAAAATGTGCCTAGAATTTACATCGGTGGTTCTCAGCCTTTATAACTTCAAGGTCCCCAATTGTCCACCATGATATATTAAAGTAGACATATTAAAGGAATTTTAAGAGCTGAATGTTTTACAGGGCGACCCGTCTTTTTAACCAATCAATTTATAGGACCCTTCTAGTCATTCATGAGTTATATGTAAGGATAATTATTACCAAGGATAAACAATTGGTTACACTTTATTTCGATAGTCCACTTTGGACATTCTATTAACTATAAGTAACTTTGTAACTACATGTCAACTACATGTCAACTAATTCTCATTAATTTGCAACTACATGTCTACTAACTCTCAGAGTAGACTGTTAGGGTAGGTTTAGGGTTAGTAGAATAAGTTGACAAAGAAAGTGTTAGAAGATATTAAGCAGACAGTCTACTAATACTCTACTAACTGCTAGTTGACATGTAGTTACAAAGTTACTTACCGTTAATAGAATGTCTAAAGTGGACTATCAAAATAAAGTGTAACCTATTATTATTTTAAAAAGTTAAAAAGCTGCTTACCACAATAAATTACCATAATTAAAAACTATTTTAAAATGTTTATCATGACTCTTCATTTATTTATTCCTTTAACAATCACATTTACATACATTTCTCTGCACATTTTGTTAAGTTTGTTAAGTAACAGTAAGTGGAAGCCTATAAAAATGTGTACTCAAATTCACTGGCCAAAGAGGATCCACTGGCTTCATACATTGTCTCCATTTCTGCTCTATGGACTAGCTCATGAATCTTAAATTTTAGCTTTGCTTTTGTTTGCTCTGGCATCTTTCGCATGGAGGAAGCCATTGACTTAAAAAATGCATCAAGCTCATCCTCTTGATGGTGTTTCCTGCTACTCAAATACTCCATTATTGCAGCATCAACTGCAGAAGGAGCACTAGCAGCACTCCTTTTGGATGCAGAGGTGAATTTATTCCCTGGTTCTGCCCTCTTGGTTCTAGCTGTCTCTCATCGGCATCCTTTGCCTCCTCTGAATCATCTGCCAGGTTACTGGATGTTCTATGAAAACAATTTAGATGTAGTCTGCACTACAATTCATATGAGATTTTAAAACAGATGACAAAAGAATAAATGAATAATAGACTTAGTTAATAATCTAAATTTAAAAAAAAAATTTAATGCAAAAGTAATGATTATTAATAATTAACTCCCTGTACTGAAGGTGTGGGATCATAAATTCCAGGATCCCTGCATATTTATATGGCTTCAGAAACTTAGCTGGGTCTCCACTTTTACTGGCTGCTTTTTTTCTGTTTAGGTGATAGGCATCTCGGATGTTGATCCACTTCTTCCTTGCACTATCCCCTATAAATAAATAAATATATCATCTTTGAATCACAAATTAATTTGACCTAAGTTTAAATTTTAGTACACAAAATGCGAGGGGAAAAAAAGGGAAATGTAGGCCTACATATTATACAGAACACGTAGCTTTAATAATATTGACTGTAACTATAACTATAATACATTTAAAAAGCGTGAAATTGCTGTGTACAAAATTGTCATTGAATATGTTTTTGCAGTTCTTGTTGCGTTTAACGTTACACGACTTTAACCAGTAGATGTCCTCAGCAAGCTACGTTTCCAGCGCATGCAAACAGTGAATCTAGCTAATCTATCTAACAGTGAATTTAGCTAACGCCGGCAATGTAGTGGAATAAAAACAACACGTAGCCTTTTTCACTGCAACTTCAAAGGAGGCAAGACAATGTTATAGAAACTAGCGCTGGATACCTGAGGTAATTTTGTTATACTGTTTGCTAGCCTGGTATAATGATCTAATCTCCGTTAATACTTCTCACCATTCATTCCGAGGGTATGTCCGATTGTTTTCCATATATCCATTTTTTTTTAAGTATCCTTGAAAAGGGGGTTTGACTTGTCAAATAGTGGTGGGTTTTTCTGGACTTCGATGATTAGCCTCTCTGCAGTGTCTTCTGCCATTTTAAATGCGCGAGCCTTTTAAATTCGAGTGGATTCTGATTGGCTGTCAGTGTTTTATCGTTCATCAGCTGGAAAAAAATCGTTTTGAAAGTGATCACAACGATATCGTTCCTCTGTATCATTATCGTTGTAGTTGTGGTGTGAACTATGCTGTTCTTTAATATTGAGAA
>NW_015639576.1:264090-264205 GCF_001515625.1 Sinocyclocheilus rhinocerous | reverse complement strand
AGTTCCGCACAAAAGAGGGTTTTATTAGGCACTCCTCTTTAATTACTTTAATTACACACATGTTCCGTCGAACTGTTGTATAAACGCAATATCACTCGAGTACGACGGCTCTATA
>NW_015639576.1:247745-264044 GCF_001515625.1 Sinocyclocheilus rhinocerous | reverse complement strand
TAATTCCAGAGGCCGGCCTATATGCGGGCCTGATAGCCATTAAGGATTCATGATTCAATTGGATCTCATATTATAACGGCTTGAATTTTTCATGCAACCCCTCAATGCCAAGAAGAGGAAAGGAGGAATTGAAATTAGATTAAATTTTGTCTGCAAAACCCACCCAGTGCATTAGCATGTTAAAACCTTGTACTATTACAACAGGGCCTGTGACAAGATTTGCTTCGTTTTGTTGGACATAATCAGTATTTTTAGGATGTCTGGACTAGAATGGATCATGTTTGGACATTGTCGAGATGGAGATGTGAGAAAAGTCATTTGCGACTGATATGTGGGTGAGCGAGTGCTTTTGTATGTGTGTGTGTGTTTGTGTAATACTGTACGGCCTGCTTCTATGCAGCATTATGACACTATTTTATGCTAAAATGTGCCTAGAATTTACATCGGTGGTTCTCAGCCTTTATAACTTCAAGGTCCCCAATTGTCCACCATGATATATTAAAGTAGACATATTAAAGGAATTTTAAGAGCTGAATGTTTTACAGGGCGACCCGTCTTTTTAACCAATCAATTTATAGGACCCTTCTAGTCATTCATGAGTTATATGTAAGGATAATTATTACCAAGGATAAACAATTGGTTACACTTTATTTCGATAGTCCACTTTGGACATTCTATTAACTATAAGTAACTTTGTAACTACATGTCAACTACATGTCAACTAATTCTCATTAATTTGCAACTACATGTCTACTAACTCTCAGAGTAGACTGTTAGGGTAGGTTTAGGGTTAGTAGAATAAGTTGACAAAGAAAGTGTTAGAAGATATTAAGCAGACAGTCTACTAATACTCTACTAACTGCTAGTTAACATGTAGTTGCAAAGTTACTTACTGTTAATAGAATGTCTAAAGTGGACTATCGAAATAAAGTGTTACCAAACAATGAATAAGGTTGTTAAAGAATATTTTTCACCCAATAAAATAGTTTAGAGCTTGGCATAAAAAGTAAATTGTTTATTAATAAAAAATAAAAAAATGCTCATGGAGTTTTAGGACTTTTAATTGACTTTTTTCTAAGTCCAATTAAAATCATTTTTTTTATTTTTTTATTATTGTTTTACTTGCCAATTCCTTATTTCCTTATTGATTATATGTGAAATTTACTAGACATTTCTGAGTGAAAATTTTTGTTTAAAGTCATCTTGACGCCCTCTCGGAGTGTTTGCTGAGGCCTCCCAAGAACCCCGATCCCCCGGTTGAGAAGCATGGATCTACATATACATGTACAACCGGCATCAAAGCAGGCAAATACAATGTGTTTACACAGACTTTCTAATGCTGCACAAAGGTGGCCTAAATGTATTTACACAGAATCACAATGGCGTGAAACAATGCAGAACATGCTCGAATGCTGATTATTGATTCACGTGCACAAGAGCATCACACAAGGTCTTTGCTCTCTCTGGGTTATTCTATTTTTTTTTTTTTTCTAACTCTCTCAAGCAGTATCATTAAACAAAAATAGTTAATTTGCAATAAAGGTCAGTGCCACACTTCGCTGGCTCCCAGACAATCTCGCAGGTGTGTCACTTAGACAACCGGGGCAATCGATTCACCATGGTTACTTTTTAGTTTTTCTCAAAATGGCTGCCAAGCAGCAACGGACACCAACAACAGGAAGTGTCAAAATGCTAGAATGCACTGGAAGCAGGGGTTTACTTCCTCTTTTGTTGTTATGCTGGTGCTCGGGCAGAAGGCAGCAGTGAATGGTGACTGTTCTTAAAGATCTCAAAATAGTTTTTTTACTCCCACCCGCTCCTGTTGTCTACACCTACCCTGCTCACGTTTACTCTCAGTTAACCACGCCGCCAACTACACATCAAAAAGCACAATAGCGACATCCATTCTTGACAAGATTACTCTATCCTCCCAGTTTGGCTCCTAGGCTTTCATGGGTTGAGGGAGCCTGGGATAAGCCCTTCTGCCTGCAGTTCCCCTGACACAGGGTGCCGTCTGCAGAAGCGAGCTGCTTAGCCCTGCCAAGCATTCACTGACTCACTGGATGATGACTTAGCAGCCCACAATGACTATACCAGTGAGCAATTAGAAGGTTTAAATAATTATAATCAAGTGTTTAAGTAATCAGGATTGAATAATTGCAATCCAAAATGATGGAGAAATTAGCCTAGCTGCCAGAGCTTAAACTAAACCATGTGCTCTTGCATCAAGTCTCTCAGCAAGTAAGCAAATTCAGCAGCAAATTTGGCTTTGTTCTGTTCAGATATAATCTACCAGAACTGGAGGGGGAAAAAAAGAACAATAACATATTATGACATTCTCATTGAATTAAAGCAGAGCTGTAACGTCTCGGTTACGTATGGTAACCCTCGTTCCCTGAAGGAGGGAACGGAGACGTCACGTCGTGACCGACGAATTGGGATATCGCTTCGATAGACCAATCTACTTCGAGTGTAAACTAAACGAGCCAATGCACTTTGGCATGCAATTATTGCATCCAGCTGCCCAACTGATCACAGCGTGAGTATAACAAGGCAGCAGGTGCAATGCATACCAGGTTTTCGCTGAGAAGCCGAGCCGGCGACCCGGCCGCTCAGGCCGCCTGCGCCCCTATCTGGTGTAGGCCGGGGCTCGGGACAAGTAGTTCCACTCACCATTTTTCAAAGCACTACCTTACTAAGTGAGACTGGATAACACTGGGAAATCCATCCTTCCCGAAGGAGGTTTCGGAAGCAAATACATGTGCCAGGTAACGACCGCACCCAGAAACGCACGGGTGAAACGGCATCCTTATAAGGACGATCCGTCGTCTTTATAAAGACGCACCCGTGTAGCTCTTTTAGAGAAATTTGCTCTTTTAGTGCTGAGGCGCACAGGGGAGATGGCCACTTTGCAACACGACAGGGGGTAGTTCAGCATGAAGTGCGCAACCCACTCGACACTGGAACGACCACCGTTGAAGCGCCGTCCCGCCAACTCAGAAAGCTTACGAGAGCGTGCTGAACTCGTAGTTCTCGAAATAAACATAGAGCAGAACGATGTTGTCGCTCGGCTCCGAAGCGAAAAGCTGGTATGCATTGCACCTGCTGCCTTATTATACTCACGCTGTGATCAGCGGCAGCTGGATGCAATAATTGCATGCCAATGTGCATTGGCTCGTTTAGTTTACACTCGAAGTAGATTGGTCTATCGAAGCGATATCCCAATTCGTCGGTCACGACGTGACTCGTAGTGACCGACTGAAAGGGAACCAGTGTTATTTTTTTTTGTCATATTTTTTTACTCTTAATGAAAAAGCCTCTTAAAATTTAGTTACTATTTTGTCAACTGTTACAAATTAATTAACAGTCCATTTTTTTTCTGGCAGAAACTGAATATAATTTTAGTAGATACAACTTTTAAAATAAGATAAAAAGAAAAAGTTTGCATTATTGACACACTATTTTCCTATTTAATACTGTAAAGTTGCTTTGACACAATCTGTATTGTTAAAAGCACGACATAAATAAAGGTGACTTGACTTGACTAGATGAAAGCAACATTTTGGCAGATAATAATGAGCTGTAACAGATCAAACTTGACTTTTCCCCCTTATGTACAAACATTTAAAAGATGTATAAAACACATAAAAGTTGCATCAACAAACTAAATCCAATCTGTACAAAGTAGCCCTAAAATAAAAGCTTCTGAGTACACTGAAGTTAAATGGATACTGTTGTTCAGTAAGGACAGAATATCACGATAAAATAACAGTTTCTACAAAAATATCAAGCAACTGTTTTCAACATTAATAATAATAATAATAATAATAATAATAATAAATCTTTCTTGAATACAAAATCAGCATATTAGAATGATTTCTGAAGAATCATGACACATTGAAAACTGAAGTAATGTCGGCTGAAAATTCTAACCAGTTAGCCATCACAGGAATAAATTACATTTTAACATATATTAAAATAGTAAACAGTTATTTAAAATTAAAATTATATTTCAAAACATTACATATTACAATATTTACAGTTTTTGATTAAATAAAGGTAGCCTTGGTGAACATAGAAGACATTCAAAATCTGATAAAAATATAAAATTTAATCTAAATATAAAATACTTTTGAATGGTAGTGTACATTTTCAGTGATTGTTTAGACTGTTTGGGAAAATATAATCACATTCAACAATGTATTCATTATATTAGACATATTCTGATTAGCATTTAACTCATCTGCACATTTGGATTATTCTCTGTCCTAAACTAAATTCTAGTTGCATTCAGTTTAATTCAGCTCATTCCATCAAACAGTTAAATTAAAATCATTAATGCCATGCTTCTTTGTTATCAAAATGAGACATCAATAGTCATATTTATTAGATTTTGCACTGACACGAATAACACAGACCACAGTGTCCACTACCGCTGACCAAAATTCTGCCATGCAGTATAGCAGTACAGTGATTCAAAACGTTAATTCCAGCAACAACAACTAACGGTAAATAGAGAAATAAATAAAAAAGAACAAACTAACTAAATAAACCTTGATACCAGTCACGGTTTGTATAGTGAGTTGACTACAGTATACACAGTGTGAAGCAGAGGCTCCTGCAGCGCTGAGAGAAAGGGCCATATAACACGCTTTAGCAGTGAAAGATCGAGCCCAGGCGACACAGTAAAGGTTAACTGCTTAATTCCAGTGATTAGTCCACACAGAGTTCAAGGCTCTCTGCCAAAAGCCTTCATTTAGCAGCTACATGCACCACCTCCACAAGTTCTCTCAGAAGCCAAAACCCAGAGACTGCTGGCAAACAAAGGTAACATCAGGTATGTGAAGTACCCAGGTGTATATAGGCCATCTCTACCATACTGTTCAAGGCCAGAGCACGATCAGTGTCCCACATCTCCTCTAAAGAAGGCTATAATAATTGACCTAAGCTGTTTTGTTCAAACCTGAGCATACTCAAATTTAATCAAACACCAGAAATGAGACAGAATCCACCACGGCCTCTGAGGTTACAGCGAAAGCTCAAAAGGCATGTGACTATCTGGCCAACAGAGAAAGACGGTTATAAAAGGTTTGTCGATGTATGGATTTTCTTCCCCGCCTGTAAGAACCGAGGTGGGCGGCCTTTGTACAGATTATATCTTTTCACTTAATGAACAGAGATGAGCAGAGAAGTTGGCTTTGGATATTCAGTACTGTGCTGCCATTACCTGACAGCGTGAATGAAATCGTCTCCGTGTACAGTTGGTTGCGTCTGGCTTTTTTTCCGCCAGTGTAATCTCCTTCTTCCTCATTGGCATGACTACAGGACCGCACTCGCTCCTCCCTCATCCACGCTGTGTGAAAGCATTTATACAGCGTTCATTGTGGATTACCACAACGTTCCAAGGAGGACTGATGAGGACTGCATGCAGATTCCTCATCCCGAGCCCTGGTGTCACTTCGGCAGAGGATTCAGAGCGCAGGGACAAAGTGTGCTTGTGTTTGTTTGTGTTCTTGTTACCACCGAGGGATGTAGGATTTACACCTCAAACAACTCTCGCTGCGACCAGACCCTATAAGTCACTGCAAAGGTGCACTGCTGTTGTCACACCTCTGCCACACTGGCTCATTACGCCTGCTGGAGCTGTATATCATGTGTGTGTCCGTGTGCGTGTGTGTGTGTGTGTGTGTGTGAAAATGAAAGGAGAGATGCTACAAGGGGTAAGACATGGCGATCGGAGAGAGAAATGAAATGCCAGCAGTTATTTATTTAAATGCTGAGCAGTATACATATTTAATGATTCAAGAGCACCTGGTGAAAGGCAGATGGAGCAGGGCTTTTGTCTGTAATTGTGGTTGCACCTTGACCCTGGTGTTGTAATGGAAATATGCTTAGCTCAAGAAATGTTCTTCTGTCAAGTTTAGACTCTCTACACACATGTAGCAATCACATGCACACACACACACACACATACACACACAGGTAGACCTTGTTAATGGGGACAAAGACAACAACACAGAGCTATAGACAAGCTATCCGGCTGGTCCGAGAGGTGTTAATGTGATCCCACAGCTCGGCTGGATGCTGTGCAGAGTCCTGGGGTTTTATTACAGCACTGTGCAGAGACGGACAGAGAGAAAACAGACTGTGCTCACTGTGGTCACATAATGGTCTGCATAACCCACAGCTCTTATGTGTAATAGCACACTGAATAGGAGGCATGAAATAGAAAGAAAGGAACAAAGGGTGCTGAATTTAATGGTGAGGCTATGAGAACGAGAGGGGCACTGACTTGTGCTGGAGGATTCTTTGGGATGCTTATTGATAATCTTGCAGTGCTACCACCACCACTTCATGATAATCATTTTGATAACAGTAACAGAGCAGAAGTTGAAGCCAGGGGACAGCGGTTGAGCTCATGCAAGCAATATGAATTTGTGTCTATTTTCATTTCATTATTGTCCAATCTTGTTGCCCCTAATTATTATCAGCCTGATCCAACTAGTATTTGCAGGCATTTGTATACAAAGTTTCAAATGTGTACATTTGGACACTGAAAATTAAAATATGGATATACTGACAGCATCTAAGAGTACTGAATAAATCTTTTTGATTTTTTTTATTTATTATTATTTAAAGATGCATTAAATTGATCAAAAAGTGACAGTAAAGACATTTAAAATGTATTATGGTTTCCACAAAAATGTTAAGCATCACAACAACAATCACACAAGTGAATTTATATCAAATAAATGCAGCCTTAATGAGCATAAGAGACTTCTTTTAAAGACATAAATAATAATAATAGTAATAATAATAATAATAATAATAATCTTACCAACATTAAACTTTTAAACAGTAGAAAAATGTACAGTGACAATAATTTTAGACAAAGTACACTATTACTGTATATTATTTATGCTTATGCAGAATTTGTTTGTTATTATTTACTATTCTTTTGACCCAAAATAGAAAAATCTGTGCTTCTCTAAAGTTGTTCATACTTTTTACAGACTGCCAATTTGTTGATTATAAATAATTCATAATTAAA
Organism: Sinocyclocheilus rhinocerous; assembly: GCF_001515625.1. NCBI lineage: Eukaryota > Metazoa > Chordata > Actinopteri > Cypriniformes > Cyprinidae > Sinocyclocheilus > Sinocyclocheilus rhinocerous. The sequence continues at coordinate 256,993 of NW_015639576.1, read as the reverse complement.
TTTAATTGCAAATGTACCTGCACTTACTAATTAGATCATATTGTTCTTTAAAAGGCCCTATCCATAAAAATGTTGCAAAGTACAAAAAACACGAGTTCATTCATCTCTCCTTCTGCATCACTAGTGGCACAATCCCAATCACAGGTCAGGTCAGGAGCTGCAGATGGATGCAGTGGCCAGTGGTGATCATCAGCATCTCATTACTTGGGTTACTGATAAGTCCACTAATACCCTCGTTAGTGCCCACTCGCCGGCCCTTCAATCACACGCAACTGCTCGATATCCATTAGAACCTGCATTCCCCCTCTCCTAACCTGAGCAAATGCAGATTAATGCACAAGACTGTCTAAGATCAGAGTGTGCGTTGGCAGGGGTAAACCGTGAGGGGATCAGAAGGTGGACCTTTTGATCTGCTTAAAAGCCCTTCGTCAGATAGCAACAAGCTATGAAGTTGTGTGATGCACCGTAAGAGTGTGATTGAATTGAAGGACTGGATCATATGTATGTAATTATGTGAATCATACATTAAAAAGAAAAGCTGAAGACCTATTCACAGGCAAGCACAAACACTGATGCAATACATTCTTAAAGGGCTAGTTCACCAAAAAATGGAAACCCTGTTATTATTTACACATCCTCGTGTTGTTTCTAACCTGTGTGACTTTCCAATGTGGAACATAAAATAAGATATTTTGAGAAAGTTGTATTTGTTTGTTTGTAATTTTTGTCCATACAATGCACGTCAAAGGTAATCAAAACTGTTTGTTTACCATCATTCTTAAAAATATATTCTTTTCTGTTTCATAGAAGAAAGTAAGCCATATCGGTTGATTTTATGAAATGACATGAAGGTGAGTAAATGATGTCACAATTTTCATTTTTGGGCAAACTATCTCTTTAAAAAGTAACACGAGAAAAAAAAAAGAAAGAAGGAAGAGGAAGTAAGTCAGACATTTGACTAAACATACAGCAGCTTATTCTGAAAAAGCTATCTATAATCACAAAAAGACAGAAAAACACCTTCACAAATGACTGCAGAAAACATGCAGAAAAAGTGGGAAAAGGGATATTGAAAATGACCAGAGATTATAGGTTCCATTATTTTATTTTATTTTATTTTATTTATTTATTTATTTATTTATTTTTTTTTATGTATTTATTTTTTTTTATTTAATTTTATTTAATTTTATTATTTTAAATGGTATAAGTGTGTTCACTGAAAATTCCTAAAAGAAAAAGTGCACTTCAAATTCCTGGATGGTGCACTTAATTAACAGAAACAAATGAAGAGTGGAATGTTAAACACTCAGACAGATGATGAAATAACCGTATAAAATTCATACACTAGATGGTAGCGTACATAGTGCTTTGTATAAGTGCATAGTATTTCATTTGGGACACGACTTTTTCTTATACTATATCAGAAAACAAACCAGAATGGATAGTTTTACATGTGAATATTTATTTTAATTGCCTTAAACAAAACTCTCAAAGTTTCAAACAAGCAAATCTAGAGACTAGTATCTGTATGTATTTGTTACATGTGACCTTAATCTTACAAGTTATGTAAAATAAGCCAATCGGGTTAGAATTTACTAGACTGATAAAGTGCTTTCCAGATTTGTATGCAACATGCACCAGCAAGTTAATGCACGGTCTGTGGGCGGTTCGTAGGCATGCAGTCTGAGGCTAGCTGACTGCTAAGCAGGTCTAGTTACCTGAAAGTGAGAAGCTGTAGCGTTTTTCAGAGCAACAAAAACACGTAGCGAAACAACTGAGAGTTAGAGCTGTAACTCTCCGGAGTGGATCAGTGGGAGGAATATAGATAATTCATGAAGTGTCAAGAAGGTTGAACAGGGCAAGTTCTGCTCTGTGGTCTAACTCGCACCACTGTTGTAATGGAAATATGCTTAGCTCAAGAAATGTTCTTCTGTCAAGTTTAGACTCTCTACACACATGTAGCAATCACATGCACACACACACACACACATACACACACAGGTAGACCTTGTTAATGGGGACAAAGACAACAACACAGAGCTATAGACAAGCTATCCGGCTGGTCCGAGAGGTGTTAATGTGATCCCACAGCTCGGCTGGATGCTGTGCAGAGTCCTGGGGTTTTATTACAGCACTGTGCAGAGACGGACAGAGAGAAAACAGACTGTGCTCACTGTGGTCACATAATGGTCTGCATAACCCACAGCTCTTATGTGTAATAGCACACTGAATAGGAGGCATGAAATAGAAAGAAAGGAACAAAGGGTGCTGAATTTAATGGTGAGGCTATGAGAACGAGAGGGGCACTGACTTGTGCTGGAGGATTCTTTGGGATGCTTATTGATAATCTTGCAGTGCTACCACCACCACTTCATGATAATCATTTTGATAACAGTAACAGAGCAGAAGTTGAAGCCAGGGGACAGCGGTTGAGCTCATGCAAGCAATATGAATTTGTGTCTATTTTCATTTCATTATTGTCCAATCTTGTTGCCCCTAATTATTATCAGCCTGATCCAACTAGTATTTGCAGGCATTTGTATACAAAGTTTCAAATGTGTACATTTGGACACTGAAAATTAAAATATGGATATACTGACAGCATCTAAGAGTACTGAATAAATCTTTTTGATTTTTTTTATTTATTATTATTTAAAGATGCATTAAATTGATCAAAAAGTGACAGTAAAGACATTTAAAATGTATTATGGTTTCCACAAAAATGTTAAGCATCACAACAACAATCACACAAGTGAATTTATATCAAATAAATGCAGCCTTAATGAGCATAAGAGACTTCTTTTAAAGACATAAATAATAATAATAGTAATAATAATAATAATAATAATAATAATAATCTTACCAACATTAAACTTTTAAACAGTAGAAAAATGTACAGTGACAATAATTTTAGACAAAGTACACTATTACTGTATATTATTTATGCTTATGCAGAATTTGTTTGTTATTATTTACTATTCTTTTGACCCAAAATAGAAAAATCTGTGCTTCTCTAAAGTTGTTCATACTTTTTACAGACTGCCAATTTGTTGATTATAAATAATTCATAATTAAATTTAATTGCAAATGTACCTGCACTTACTAATTAGATCATATTGTTCTTTAAAAGGCCCTATCCATAAAAATGTTGCAAAGTACAAAAAACACGAGTTCATTCATCTCTCCTTCTGCATCACTAGTGGCACAATCCCAATCACAGGTCAGGTCAGGAGCTGCAGATGGATGCAGTGGCCAGTGGTGATCATCAGCATCTCATTACTTGGGTTACTGATAAGTCCACTAATACCCTCGTTAGTGCCCACTCGCCGGCCCTTCAATCACACGCAACTGCTCGATATCCATTAGAACCTGCATTCCCCCTCTCCTAACCTGAGCAAATGCAGATTAATGCACAAGACTGTCTAAGATCAGAGTGTGCGTTGGCAGGGGTAAACCGTGAGGGGATCAGAAGGTGGACCTTTTGATCTGCTTAAAAGCCCTTCGTCAGATAGCAACAAGCTATGAAGTTGTGTGATGCACCGTAAGAGTGTGATTGAATTGAAGGACTGGATCATATGTATGTAATTATGTGAATCATACATTAAAAAGAAAAGCTGAAGACCTATTCACAGGCAAGCACAAACACTGATGCAATACATTCTTAAAGGGCTAGTTCACCAAAAAATGGAAACCCTGTTATTATTTACACATCCTCGTGTTGTTTCTAACCTGTGTGACTTTCCAATGTGGAACATAAAATAAGATATTTTGAGAAAGTTGTATTTGTTTGTTTGTAATTTTTGTCCATACAATGCACGTCAAAGGTAATCAAAACTGTTTGTTTACCATCATTCTTAAAAATATATTCTTTTCTGTTTCATAGAAGAAAGTAAGCCATATCGGTTGATTTTATGAAATGACATGAAGGTGAGTAAATGATGTCACAATTTTCATTTTTGGGCAAACTATCTCTTTAAAAAGTAACACGAGAAAAAAAAAAGAAAGAAGGAAGAGGAAGTAAGTCAGACATTTGACTAAACATACAGCAGCTTATTCTGAAAAAGCTATCTATAATCACAAAAAGACAGAAAAACACCTTCACAAATGACTGCAGAAAACATGCAGAAAAAGTGGGAAAAGGGATATTGAAAATGACCAGAGATTATAGGTTCCATTATTTTATTTTATTTTATTTTATTTATTTATTTATTTATTTATTTTTTTTTATGTATTTATTTTTTTTTATTTAATTTTATTTAATTTTATTATTTTAAATGGTATAAGTGTGTTCACTGAAAATTCCTAAAAGAAAAAGTGCACTTCAAATTCCTGGATGGTGCACTTAATTAACAGAAACAAATGAAGAGTGGAATGTTAAACACTCAGACAGATGATGAAATAACCGTATAAAATTCATACACTAGATGGTAGCGTACATAGTGCTTTGTATAAGTGCATAGTATTTCATTTGGGACACGACTTTTTCTTATACTATATCAGAAAACAAACCAGAATGGATAGTTTTACATGTGAATATTTATTTTAATTGCCTTAAACAAAACTCTCAAAGTTTCAAACAAGCAAATCTAGAGACTAGTATCTGTATGTATTTGTTACATGTGACCTTAATCTTACAAGTTATGTAAAATAAGCCAATCGGGTTAGAATTTACTAGACTGATAAAGTGCTTTCCAGATTTGTATGCAACATGCACCAGCAAGTTAATGCACGGTCTGTGGGCGGTTCGTAGGCATGCAGTCTGAGGCTAGCTGACTGCTAAGCAGGTCTAGTTACCTGAAAGTGAGAAGCTGTAGCGTTTTTCAGAGCAACAAAAACACGTAGCGAAACAACTGAGAGTTAGAGCTGTAACTCTCCGGAGTGGATCAGTGGGAGGAATATAGATAATTCATGAAGTGTCAAGAAGGTTGAACAGGGCAAGTTCTGCTCTGTGGTCTAACTCGCACCACTCAGTACAGAGCGTGACCAGGAGCGACTGAACAACAGAACTGCTTCTTGTGTGCATACATTACGATGGTAGTAATATAAAAGGTTGTGCTAGTTGTGAACAACCCTAGCTTCGTCCAGAAATCTTCTGAAATGACCATCATGATATTGTTTTCCACAAGAGATACTCTGACTCCTTGAAAAAGAAAGGAGGCTTTGTTACACCACCGTTTGAAAGCACAATGCTTCCTCTGTAGAATAATTGGGACAGTTTCAGTGGATTCCCAGCAATGTGTCATGGTAGCAAAAAAAACAAAGTGGCAGTTAACAACAAATCCCATCACAGGCAGCACAGAGAATATTAATCGATTGTCCATTTCAGGGATTCACTGCTTCTTACATTCAAACTGTCACAATATTTTTATTTTCCCCTTAGCTATAGGGCACAATTCCAAATGCCACTAAAGCGTTTTTAGACCCTCGACTGTAAAACGGCTATTTTATTTCGGAATTAGAGCAGTGTAGCTTTAACGCCCGACCGACGTTAGATTTATATCCCTTCTCAGCTCCAGTCATTGTGCTCAGTGAAACTAATCCACTCTGGCTTTCATTACAAAATGACAGAGTGCTACTAATTAATATTTGATAGCAAAGTTATTCATATTTAATATTGTAATGTAATTAATAATAACATAATGAATATTTCAAGGTTAAGTTGTAGGCTCACATTTAATGAAGCGTTGGAGAATAATACTGAGCTCGCACGCTTATTTACATGGATGCATTATTGCTTAATTTGTGTTGAATGAAAAAATGCGAGATAATGATATGGGTCTAAACCCAAAATGGAGTCATGTCTTTATGTAGGCCAAATATGTGCTAGTAAATGTCCCCTTAATTTCCTCCCCTCCCCCTTAAATAAATATGTTCCAAAAGCATAGAATGAGCAGTTATTCTGGCTTTAAAGCTGAAATCAGCTTCACAGTACACTGGGCATCAGCATAAAAGAGACATACGTCAAATCAACTGGTGTCTGCTTGAGCAAAACATAATTCCTTAATGTAAAAAGAAAATGTTTCCATAAAAGAAACAGGGAAACATTCACAGTCTGGCTCCATTTTCTTTTGTGAATAAACAATCAATGCCATTCTCTTGTATTCAAACTGACACTCCTAGTGACCTTGTACTTTAGCTCGGATTGCTAAATATGAATCAAATATTATCCATTCTCCTTTTGATACAAACACACATAATCCCATCAGAGATAAGAGCACATTATGGTAAGAAAAGGCATCACACAGAAGTGCAATTAATTTGTGCAGAGTACATCTGCACTCAAAACAGAAGAATGATGTCCATTGTGATTAGTCGTCACAACACGCTCCAGCCAAAAGAAGGGGAGCAAAGCCATATGCAAGATAGATTCTAATTGACATGTTGGAATAAAACTGACAATGCTTTAAGTAAACACGTCCAAATTACTCTTTGTTGGGCAAAGACTACAATTTGTTCTTTTCTGCCCCCTCACTGTTATGAGGGTTATATAAAAACATCATGCATCTAAATGGAATACAACTAGTACTTAGTTAGAAATCCCATGTATCCACATATTAATATAGGAAGTCGTGGCCTAATGGTTAGAGAGTCAGACTCGTAACCCAAAGGTTGTGGGTTCGAGTCTCGTACCGGCAGGGATTGTAGGTGGGGGGAGTGAATGTACATCGCTATCTCCCACCTTCAATACCATGACTGAGGTGCCCTTGAGCAAGGCACCGAACCTCCAACTGCTCCCCGGGCGCCGCAGCAAAAAATGGCTGCCCACTGCTCTGGGTGTGTGTTCACGGTGTGTGTGTGTGTGCACTTTGGATGGGATAAATGCAGAGCACTAATTCCGAGTATGGGTCACCATACTTGGCCACATGTCACTTCACTCACTTATATTGGGGATATATACCAGCAATGGATTTAGAGTTAAGTGAAAACGTACAGTGTGGTTATTTTGGCGGAAAGTCAAACACCACTCATGGATACATCATTTATTTGAGGTAAAAGCTAATGGATGTAAAACTCATGGCAAAATATTTGTGAGAATGTATCATACAAGAGACAGGGGTGCAGTGCCATTTCTTAGTAAGGTTCTTACTGAATTGTCTAATTGCATAATATGTTTTATTCTAGCGGTTGTTTTGTATGTGGGTTTCAAGTAGCCAACTCAAAACTCTTTTAGAATAGAAGATGAAAATATAATAGATCATTTTTGCTAATTTTATCCTCCAGACTAAAATTCACCACATTTTTACAATATATTTTGTGTAAACTAGTAAACAAAATAAAACCGCAATGGCAAGAGTCAACAATATAATTAAAGTCAATAGCAACAAAAGGTTTCTTGATCTCAGGACAAGGATATGTTTTCCCCATGTGAGTTCAGAGCAAGTTGTCGTGAGTTTTAAATGTTAAATGTTTAAATTTTGTGAATTAATTTTTGATGGCTAAATATATTACTTTTTGAATTTGTTACAACATTTTAACTGTTTTGTTTTTCATTTTGCTGTAAAGCCTAAGTTGTTATTAAGTTGTCTTATTTCCAAATAAAAATCTAATTAATGTTGTTCTTTTAAACGTTCTGTGTCAAAAAATCCTGAAAAAAAAATTGTGAAAATAAATTCACAAAAATATTAAGCAGCACAACTATTTTCAGCATTAATAATAATAATAAGAATAACAATAATAAGAAGAACAATAAATGTATTGAGCAGCAAAATCAGCATATTAGAATGATTTCTGGAGGATCATGTGACACTGAAGAATGGAGTAATGACTGCTGAAAATTCAGCTCTGCCATCACATGAATAAAATACATTTTAAAATATATTAATATAGAAAACACTTACTGTAATACAAGTTCACAATATTATCACTTTTACTGCAATTTTTTTAAACAACTAATTGCAAACTTTTGAAAATTCTTTCAGAAATATAAAATAAATCTTACCAACCTCAAACTTTTGAACGGTATCGCATGTGTCTAAACAGAAACCTACCCTTAGAAATACTCACTGGAGTAAAAAGTGTGACAACTAGCCCTGGCCTCCCCTATAACTCCACAACCACCTAAAACAAGCTCAGTCTTGTTAAAGAAGCACGAGCTGTGCCGTGTTTGACGCACCTTTCAGAACCAGGTGATGGCGAGTTGCATTGCCAGCCTAGTGAGTCAGACCACTGAGACCACCGAGACCACAAAGCCATGTGAAACCGTGAGACGCCTGCTGTCATGTACCGTAGCTAACTCTTCTTATCCCTTCCTCGGTCACTCTCTCTCTCTCTGCTGTCTCTCTTAGCCCTGCCATGCCCACTTCTACACGTATGCTAATCGTCTCCTCCGACTGGCAGCTGGTGCTCAAGGGGAGTTCGGGCACTGACAAGACAGGAGCCGGGTATATAATTAAACATCAGACCAGCACGTAATAAAAGCTAAAGGATGAAATGAGTGTAATCTCGGCCTGAGGTTCCTCGATAATCAGCCCACAACCACATGCCTGGCAGAGATGGCAGGAAAAGGGAAAAGAAAAAAAAAAGAAAAAACATGCTGATTTGAATGACCCATTTGAATCACATACCTCCCACTCTTTATTTGATTCATTTTTTAATTAGAGAGACAGAGTGAGGGAGGACTGCAGATCTTAGGTGATGGAGTGAGGCAGTGCAAAAGAGAGGGTGAGAGGGAGAGAGGGAGAGAGAGAGAAGCAGTGTTCAATCTCTTCCAACAGCATGGCTTCCTATCTTGCTGCAACAAGGAACTTATCTGAGCTCTGCAAGCCATGCTTACGAGCACTTAACCTTGTGGTTTAAAAAACAGCAGAAAATCGAAGCTCAATCAATGCTTGCCCACCAAGGAAGCCGAGTACAGTCCATACCCCATACGTCCACCCATTCACCTCCACTCTCCATGCATTGTCCTCCTACAGACAATCATTTTGCTCCCCAGCACAAATACTTCATGATGTTAAATAAAGCACAACACATTAGAGAGCAGCAGAACAGCACATCACTGTCTGAGCGTTTAGGCCTACAGACTGATTTACAACACGTGAATTCATTTATTTATCCTGAAAGAAATGAAAGTGACATGAATGCCTGGTGAAGAGGGAGAAAAATATAGAATATATATAAATATAGTATATTTTATAGTTATATATTCAATGCTCATTTTGTGAAAGAAACACTTCTTCAAATTATATTTTAAATTATCACTAGGCCTATTGTCGCTTGCCCACTTCAGTCATTAGGCCTAATGTGCATTT
>NW_015639576.1:231067-247652 GCF_001515625.1 Sinocyclocheilus rhinocerous | reverse complement strand
TGATCTGATCATAAAGTCTTTCCGAGTCACAGGGCCAAGTCAAGTCTCGAGTCATTGCTGTCAAAGTCTAAGTCGAGTCTCAAGTCTTCTTTAATTATGTCGAGTCGAGTCGCAAGTCATCAAATTTGGGACTCGAGTCCGAGTCAAGTCTCGAGTCATGTGACTCGAGTCCACACCCCTGCTCTAAATAAGTAAGGAAGTTTAACCTTGTCTGAAGAAAAAATAAATAAAATAAGCATGAGGAATGAGCATGTCTTGTTGGCTATGGTAAAGTGCTAGCAGTTGGACAAGCATAGTGCCAGGTTGGGCTACCGAGGTTCACGCTTGCAGTGATCTGTGAACAAGCTGCTTTGGCCTGCTCATACTATAGTCCTCTCAGGACGCAGAGCTCTCTGCACAGGTCCAGTGCCAGGTCGTTCACCTATCCCGTAATTATCTCCATATCACCTCACCCCTCTGCATAAACACATATGCATGGAGCATATTGCACACTACACCTGTAAAATTCCTTTTGAGTTTCCCTTCATACTATATTCGTTGCAGAACTTTCCCAGAGCCTGTGAAATACAACACCATGCATAAATTAGCATTCAGAGCTGTATTTTTCCTCGGCCTAATTGAACTGTTAAAGATGGAAACAGTGTGAGAGTCAGCGATGCCAACCTTGCCCTCTTCTTCACGGCAATTATTGCTCCTTCACAAAATGTCAAACGAAAAGGCATTGAGGCAGCAGAATTAATGTTTCCACATGATAAGTAAGCTTAATATTCAGCCGACAATTAGACTACTCACCCTGCCAACCAGAATTGGATCAGGTCCAGAGAACTCCTCCAACACAAACATTTGATTCCAAACCCATCCTCTCTTGGCACGACTGAGGATTCTTTGTCCTTCGCTTGGCCGGTTTCGTGGGATCGTGGCTGATGCCGTTTGTAAACTTTGTGACTGATTGTTTAACGGAGCCATGGAAGAGTACGGCACACAAGTAATCCATACTAGCAGGAGAGAAGTCCATAGATCTCGCTGCATCTCCTCTCCTCGTTTGAGCATCTTTGTAATATTTTCTCTTTGCCTGTTTTTTTTTGCTTCCCCTCCAAAAGTCAGGGGTCGAACAGCTGATGGACAGCTGAATGGTTACTCTTTTGTTCTACGTATCCCCCAGCTTGAGTTCATGTTGCGAGGAGGGTCACGGATGTACTCTGATCTGTCTCCAGAATGCAGAGAAAGGAGACACACGGCGATATGTGACATCCATTAGTTGGTTCATCAATGTAAGAGATCTAGAGGGGAGAGATAAATGCAGACTTACTAGAAGTGCATGTAAATATACTGATAAGCTTGAGGAGTGAAGTCTCAAGGTCAGGTGGATATGACATCAGAAAACAAGTCAGAGCACATCTGTCTTCTGCAAGAGTATATAGTACATCAAAGAAAAATATGTTTTTACTCTCTATAGCTACTGGAATATATTTAAGATCTATACAATCAAGCCAACTACGGTTTCAGATTACAATGTTTGTTGTGCCCACATTCCTTGCAAACACCGATACTTATGAGAATCAATATTCTTAAGAAATAAAACAAAATGTTAACTTCAACTAAAAAAAAAAAAAAAAGTTTTTTTAATTTTACTATCAAGAACTAAAAAAGGACACGGTCATAAGTGATGACATACAGCACTTTTGAGGACCAAAAAAGGGAATAAAACACTATTTTCTACGTATTACTGCAGCATAGACTATAAATGCAGTAAACCTGAAAATCACAGAGTAGAGAAGAACAGCATGTTCGTGAGCTGATTTCATTTCCCTGAACCAACTGCTTTCAATGCCCTTGACATATTACAATATTACGGTATAATTTAGAGTTTGCAGAATGATTAAAATACATATATTTAGGATTTTTATATTCTAAAATATAACCTCTACCTATTATGAATCACTCTGCAAAGCTTAACGAGACTATCGTTTATTTATTTATTTTTATTTTTTTTGGTGCAATTTGTCCAATCACTTGATTGCAATTCAAATACAAGCAGCAACGTCAGTTTTTTTTTTTGTTCTTCCTTTCTGGTTGACCATACAACAATCATAAGCTGCATTTCACTAAATCTGAATATTTACCAAAATGGTTTCTGCACCCTCTGGAGAACTCAGTTATCTATTATTTCATGTTTACAGGCATCAAAAAGCAGCAGAAAGATGGTGAAGAGGAATTCAGACTTTTCATCTTTTAATGCAGCACACAACAGACGAGTATATATTTATTTTCAGAAAAAGTTGTGCATAAAATGTATTTAATTACCCTGTAGATTAGTAAGCAAGCCACACACTGGAAACATCCACATCTTAGTCTTCGTTCCATAGTGTAACTTTAGAGAGCAGTAAACCTTTATTGCACTATAACACCATAAACAGACTCGGCAAGCAAAGTCGATGCTTGAATCACTAGCGAATTTCAGCACCAGCATTCGTGGACAGCTCCTCACAAAAAGTCGCTTACTTATTCACGCTCGCTTTCTGGCTCTTTAGAAAGAGTAAGAAACGCAAGGTTTTGATACTTAAAAGCAGGCAAGGATACTCTAGAAGCAATATAGAGCACGGCAAAACAAACATGGCACAGCGAGTTGATCAAGTTGATTAACCAAGACGTTCACAGACCACGTTCTTGTGTAAACTGAACACAATTATTCGATGCACGACATTCCTGAACGATATGCAAAACAAAGAAAGTAACGCGTATTTATGGTTTGATCTGCAGGCTGTCAATCTGTCTCGCTCTCGGATCAATCACTGTAGCGCAAACAGCATACATCCAGTATTTCAGTCGAGCAAAAATGCATGCGACTCCAGCCAAACGACCATTACTGTGTAAAACCCTCCTGCGCCTGTTAATGAGTCTTTAGTACTTACTGTATCTCATCCGGACGTCCGTTCCATGTCACCCACGGGAGATAAAAAATATCAGAGAAGGAAGAAAAAAAGACCTGACTTGTTTCGAAAAACAGCTGGCACTTGTCTTTTTGTCAATTTCCTGTCAATTGAATATGGACAAGAACAAAATAAGGAGAATAAGTTGACAGATGCGGTTGGGAACCATTAGGATCTGTACAGTTTAGTGGCTTGGCGTTGACAGGGTGTCGGTGAGCTCCGGCATGCCCGCTCGCTGAGTGGAGGAGTGAGGAGAGATGGACGAGAGGTGTTTGGTGGGAAGAGCCTCCCCTCTGCCGCGCTCATTGGGCTGATAAAGAGGCAGGTCCTCAGCCCTGGCAATGAATGCCCGCGCCCTACCCTGGGAATAGTGAACTTGTATGTCAGTGCTTGGTGTTTTTCAACGCACCTCCAATATTTCTCCATTTTTATTTTATTTTTTTCTGCTAACAAAGCATCCATACGTGAGTCCCGTCTTGACACTTCTGCGACGTGATTTGAATGCAACGGGATTTTACATGACTAGGACGCAAGCCTCTGTGCTGTTTAAGTATCTCAGCGGCACTTTCTTTTTGGCCAAGTGTGAAAGTTAGGGTGAATTCGGGTAAATTGGGACACTTTTGCCTTGTGATGACTGGAGAAAAAAAAAAAATCCCAATTAACCTGAATTAACCTCTATACAATTTACATTGATAAGTAAATGTAAATATATAAATATAAATAATAATAATAAAATAATTATATGCAAATAATTAGGGGCAAATTAAAGGTTCCTTTATTTATGCTATATCGATTCATGGCATGCAAATTCATAATAAATGTATACATAATGACCATAATACACAAATATGTTGCTTAATCGACGCCCCCCCCCAAAAAAAAGCACGTGAGCGCTGTTGTTATGGTTACCTCAAGCCAGCACAACAACGATCATTAGGTCTTATATTAACTTGTAATCTAACTTTTCTCTAACTTTATTATTGAAAGGTTTGAAAATGCGGCTGAAACATATGTACATCTGCATGAAAAGAACATACATATATGCTTATGATTTCAGTATTAGACTAAACTGGTCTGAGAGACTCAATGTGGCGACGAGGGATACAATTCAAAGCGTTTAGCTGTGCTAACTGTACAGCTAAATGTTCTGATCAAGCTGGATAAATAAACAATTTTAGTAGCCTATCTTCAAACGACCTTGAACTGATGCTGTGAACTGATCCAATGTTCAATTTCAACTCCTAATTACATTCAAAGTATCATTTGCAAACATTCAGCCCATTGACTCTAATTTTCGATGAGGAAATGCATTGAAATAAACCCACCAGCTTTTCAGCATTCACTAGTGCACATGAGATTTATCTTGACACGTTTCTTGTCCACATGCATTGAAGACTCTTAAGGTAGAAATACACAAAAGCTCCGATTCCACTGGCTCCCTCTAGCGGCCAAACATCAAGCAGACATCAGGAGTTTTCTGGACTGTGGTCAGTTAAACCTTTGGGATTAAACCTTGCAGATACAGAAGTTTAATAAATCATTAGCCCCACTGCAACGATATTGAGATCTCTGTATTAAAAATAATATAAATAATAAATAAATATACAACGCAAGCTAGTCACAGTATAGCCTTCTCAGCTACAGTACAGTAGTTAAAACAAGATATTGATCAAAATGTTGATCAAAAATTCAAATGTTAATTTCTAAAGATGTTGGTGATGATAATGCTTATTCACAATTTTAAGGCTTAAAACAAGCGGTTTTCATTTTTCTTTCTTTCTTTCTTTCTTTTATCCTCACCCACATGAAAAATCAAGTCACGTGAGCACAATAAATTCACAATTATGAATCGTAGTCCTAACAATGTCATTTATATCCCTGATTTTTGTTTACTGATATTATATGTATAATTTACTCTTGTGGTTGCCACCTCAGAAAGTGATCATGGAAATAAACCTGCTCACGTTTTGCATCCTGCCCAACATCCTCTTTAACTCTATTTTGGTTCGGCTGTGCAGTTTGTCAAGCTGCTTTCCAGTGGTTCCTTCTCTCTGTCATTGATTAATTCCACTGACAGAGCCTTTACCAGTGATCAAAATATCAGACGTCTTCTGATAAAGGCAAAGCAAGTGAAGGGGAAACAGTCTTTACAGCCCAAGCTTCCTCAATCGATCATTGGTTACTACATTGTCAGTGGAATTAATCACAGGCCTGGTGCACCGTGAACTGCTGGCACCCTTCTCCACACACCTCAGCCCTGTCATTTGCAAATGGCGACAACAGCCTCGACAAACAAACAGGAAACAAGCTGTGATTTATTCATTTGTCTCTGCATTTACATCAAATCATTTAGAGAGGCAATTACTTGGGGATTTTCCCAGCTGTTTCACATAGATGTAAGGCTATGTCTAAAACAATTGACTTTCTTATTGAAGACGTGTGTCTGCGATGAATTCTAATCTCTTGTGATTCATAATTCATAGTGTTGTCATGTCTCAGTATTATTGTATATGTACACTCATACTTCTTCCAAAATTGCACATTTGTGGCCACAATGGCCTGCAATGCATAGCATTCTTCCAAGATGCCAAAAATGCATTTCAGTGCATAAATGTGTAGAAAATCTTTGACCTAATTTGGTGATTGTGGTCAAAAATGTTCGGCCTTTTAAAAATAGCTTTTAAATCTCTTATTATGCTATATAATCACCAAATCTAGGATTCAGTCTTTTTGTCAACTTATTTTTTTTATTTTTGGTAAGTTAGTATATCCTGTGTAAGCAAGTTTTAGTCAGAAAAAAAAAAATAATACACATACTGTATAGCGTGGAAATGCATATTTAATATGCCTGTTATGTCCGAGAACTGTCTGATGCCCATGTTTAAGCATGTGCAACATTTAATGACAGCACATCAGGAAATGTTCAGTTGTGCAACTCTCGGGTTTTACACAGTCATGAACCAGCTCTGGTGGTTGAGCAGCACTGTTGGACTCTCCATTCAAAACACAATCCAACAAGAGAAGAAGATAATGGACTGTGTGTTTATCGATTTCCCCTCAACCAAAGCAAGAAAGAGACACTATTCTTTAAAGAGCAGTCTCAACTGTATAATAACAGCTTCAGGTGGATGACTCTGCATTCCTGCAAAGTGAGTGTTCATTCATTGTAATAGAATCTCTGCAACACAAATAGCAAATAAAGTTATGCCATCTGAACCTAAAGCAACCTCTTTCCTTCTCCATCCTAACTTCTGTAGGGGATGAGTAAAACTAGATTTGCATTTCCTGAAGGAAATCAGCAAAAAGCACAAAGCAGCGAAAGATTAGTGTTCCAGTTTAATGTAAGATTAGATTTCATTGGCTTTGGTTCTGTGAAAATGATTTTATGTAAACAAATTGCTGCATCAGAACTGCTTTGTCGTTGTCATGATACTAAGCTATACTATGTCATATACTGTCGTTGTCGTATGTGTAAACATACCTGGCAATAAAGCTCATTCTGATTAATTCTGAAGCAAATGTCTTGTTTTCAGTCAGTTGTGCACAAGAATCAACACTGTAACTTTGCAGCGTAAAGGCGGCGGGATTTAATAGTTAATTTTAAGCAAGGAAGACAAGACCAATCATAATTCAATATGCACATATTACAGTGAAGTCATCACTGTCAGTTTAGGCATAGTCACATTTGACTTAACACATGCAAAATGAATCATTATGACAATCTGTGATTTTGGTCAAATGTCTTTTAGCTATGAAAAAAACATAGGTCAGACATACAACACACACAAAAAATGTCTTCGCATGCGATTAGATTTTTGATCTTCCATGTTCAAATGCCTATACAGAATGAAGATGCAAGTATGACCACACCTTACAGTTTTAATGCTAAACATGCTATAAAAGTTGTACGTTAATAGGTAGTTTTGACGCTTACCCAATCATCTTTCCTTACCTTTTTATAGAGTTTACAAAAAAAAAATAGATAGCGCAATAGGCTGAAATGATCTACAAAACACAATTTTAAATGGAGTCTGTATTTTGAGCAATTTGTGCTCAACACCACGTCGGAGAAATATTGTATTGCAAGTGCATTGCAATGTATTGCAAGCACTGTAATCACTTCTTATGTCATAACAGTCCCACAATATGTTGACTGTTCACATCTCCATGTTATTTTGGAAAATGTGGTCATACAGCCATCTCCAACCACTCATAACAGCTGCTCACCAGAATTCCAAAGGTCGCTCACTAATCTAGCAACAAATTAAATAGTCAAAGTTCACTCCAAATGCATAAATAATGATTTACAAATTTATGACAAGACTTCCCACATCATTCCTCCATCTTTCTGTGCCGGCACACATAAACACACACAAGCACACTTCCATTCATGTCCTCAGGGGCCTGCGATGTGTAAACAGTTTCCAGCATAGGTTTAGTGCCATGATTAGCATATTAACACTCCTAAAAGTCAAATTTTAATTGGTAGCAAATTAAAGTTAATTGGTTTTTACGTTGATGATTTTAAAGCTCTGCAGATAATTAAGTGCGGTGTTCAGAATTTTGATAAGTTGACATTTTGAGAATGAACAACCTGGAACCTAAATGAACAACGTTAACACAACTAAGATCTTAATCATGCAAATTGAAAAACACAGCAGATTTGATTATCATGGGTTTCATATTGGCCACCTATTAATTACACTTAACTTATTTATATATTTACATCCACTTACATTTACTGAGCGTATGTCACAATTGCAGTAATTATTGTCCTTCAATAATTCCTAGACTCAAAGGCACATAAATGGAGCCATGTCAGGTACAAACGTACAGTTTACACATGCTAATATCCTGGCAGTGAACAGTGAAAGAAGGTATGATATGAATGGAATTAGTGTGAGCATCTGGTGGGCCACAAGCCTCACTCATACTTAGCTGAGAGCCAAGAACTCATTCTTTGGCACCGAGATTCATAAACTGCCATGCGGCTGAATGAAGCACTCCTTGGGGCAAAGCTGCTCCGTCTACCTGTCTTAATAAGTTGTACAAGATGATTAGAATAGGATACAGTAGCAGACCTCCCATCACGAGAGGAAGCAACTGGACATGAAAAAACGTTTAGCGAGATCCATTCTGAGCTGGCCTTCTAAAAGTAGACGCTGATGGTTGCCATAAATAAAAGAGGTGGAGTGATAATGGCGCAAGTTACCTTTAATAGCGCTCATTAAGACTGACACCTTCTCCATTTGGGAGGAGATGAGAGGAGGCTCATTATGATCACTCAGCATGCACAACTCAGAGTAAAAAAAAGTGTGTGTGTTTCTGTGTGTGTACATGTTTTTCTATACTGGTGGGGACTTAAACCTGCACTCTAAAAAATGCTGGGTTGTTTCAACCCAACTTTGGGTCAAATATGGACTAAAACTTAGTGTGTGAATACACACTTAAAATTGACCTAAATTGAGGTCCCCATGGGTACAGAAGCTTATAAATCATGCAAAATGAGTTTTTTTGAGATTGTAAAAATGCACAAAGTTTTTTTGTGAGGGGTATGTTTAGGTGTAGGGCGATAGAAAATACATCGCTTTTTACGCTAATTACGCTATTATCCTCGCTTGTTTCTTCACAATACCTGCAGAACTTCTGATGATTCGGCTGTGCAGGTTCGGCTTGCGGCTGGCATAGAACATGGGCGGGTATATGCAAATGTTGGGGGCGTAACTATTAGTGATCCCGACTGTAACGTCACAGTCGGTGTTATGTTCTGATTCGCCTATTTTTCAGCATGCACAAGATTTACATAAGAAGGAGGAAACAATGGTGCTTGAGGCTCACGCTATGTCATTTTCATGTACAGAACTGTTATTATTCAACTATGCCAAGGTAAATACAGTTTTCCATTCTACGGTATCTTTAAAAAGTATATACATTTGTATTTTTTTTTTTTTTAGAAAATGACCGATCGTTTCGCTAGATAAGACCCTTCTTCTTCGGTTGGGATCGTTTAGAGTCCTTTGAAGCTGCATTGAAACTGCATTTTGGAAGTTCAAACTCGCGGGCACCATAGAAGTCCATTATATGTAGATAATTCCTGAAATGTTTTCCTCAAAAAACATAATTTCTTTACGACTGAAGAAAGAAAGATATGAACATATTGGATGACCAGGGGGTGAGTACATTATCTGTAAATTTTTGTTCTGTTTATATATCGCAATTCTGAGAAAAAGAAAAGTCAGTATTGCTAGATGTAAACTTGCAATTGCGAGAGAAAAAAGTCAGAATTGTGAGATAAAAAGTCGCAATTACCTTTTTACATTTTTTATTCAGTGGCGGAAAGGGGCTTTCATAGTTTTTTTTTTTTTTTTGCAATCTGGCAATCATGCGCTCTTCATTACAGAAGCACCGCCGACAATCCGAAAACACAGACAAACAAGTAAGCGAAGTTCAGCAATCTACATGTGAGATGTTCAGCTTAAATGAAAGTATCATTCAGCCAGTCTGAGTTCTGTCATGAGATCTCAACTATATTGTTTGCGACTGTGGTGGCTGAATAAATGCACTTACTCAGCCGCTGTTGTTTTAATAGAGAAACATGATTACAATTTGGAATTATTGGAAATGTTATTAGGAATTTCACCATTATAGTATTTTTTTTTGTTTGAATTTACCAGTTTTCATAATGTAGACAGAGAGAGTTCAAATCTAAGTCTTTTATATTTTATTATATATTAAATAGCCTATAATAAATGTGTACACTGGATGAGGTCAAATAAACCATGTGTATGAGTTCACATTCAATCGATTTGTGCTTATTGGTGGAAGTGCAATAATCGTAATGTAAATATTTATGAATTTTTACTGAAGCCGGCCGTAGGTCATTCCAATATAAAGCTCCATCTGATTGGAACAATCTCCCTTCTTCTCTCAGATCTATTACATCTTTCCGTCTTTTCAGGATTAATTTATTTTCTCATTTGAAAACAATCCGTTAATGTTTTTAAATCTAGACTGCTATATCAATGCTTTTCATTTATTTATTTATTTATTTATTTACTGTTTATTAATTTATTTTCTTTCTGTTATTTTTCAGGGTGAATGTACATTCAGATTTTTATGATTGCACTAAAATGTATGTCTTTTTGTATGTACATACTCACAGGGCCGGATTTACCTCTTTTCGTGACATAGGCAAAACACATTTTTGGGTCCCCCTTCCCTATTAATATAATAGGCCCAATATTACCACCCAAGCAAACAAAAATATTTCTTAATCAGTGGAAACCATTACAGTGTTTTCTATCGCAATAAGCGCTTGCGTTCAGTCAACAAAAATCGAATAAGCAGCAGCATCTACTAATAGCGAATCTTTAAGTTGAACTGCTTCAAGAACCTCACTACTGAAAAATGTCATGTAGCTTTTCAGCTGCGAAACTCTTTTGTTGATAAATTCACGGGGCAGCCGCAGCGCTGATGACAAGTTTCTGTCCGCGTCTCCGCGTGTGTGAGAGAGAACGGGAGAAAGAAAGTGTGATTTCCATACATAAAAAAGGTTGAAGACATGGAAACATTTTTACCGTATTGTTTGTTATATTTATTTGCTCAATGTCTTCTGGGGTTTTGGTTCTTTTACTGTTGTAGATATCCCATAGTATCCTATAACAAAAATATTATATATCTCTTCATTGTGTTTGGACCCCCCTGGACGAGCAAGCATAGGCACGTGCCTAGAATGCCTATGCGTAAATCTGGCCCTGCATACTCAAGTTCGTTTAATACAGTTGTAGACTGCGGGTGAAAGATTAAAGGGGAGTAAGCTGTTTGTTTGTGTGTTTTTTCATAAGTGTTGTACTCTGTATTGTTTTTACCTTGCCTTTTTACCTCAGGCCTTTTACACTGAGCCAAGTGAGTGTCTTGGAATATTTTGTTTTCATTTGATATTTACCTCACATATCCAATGAGCACAAGTGGCTAGTTGTTTATAGCCCTGTAGAACACCCAGTTTTTTTTTTTGTTTGTTTTGAAGATTGTTTCAAAGGTAATTTTTGGTGTGTGTATATGTCATGATACTTTTCATGATGCATTTTAATTAATGTTGTAAAAAAGCACATTTATTGTAGCACAAGCACATTTTATCATATGTCATTGTTTGGCTGAAGCCATAAACACGTCAAACTGACACGCTCAAAGACAGTTATTCATCTGACAGTGTAAACAGTGTTGTCGCCTCCTGCTCATGTCTCTTTGTTTTTGTGTTTTTTGGAAGAAGTTTTATTTTTTGATAGTCACACAGACTATGAGCTGTTCTTTTGTAACAGAGACTGAAGTGGATCTATCTCTGTGCTGAATATAACATATTTAGATCAAATCTGGATAGCTCAGGGATGTATAAGCATTCCAGCTAAAAAAAAAAAAAGAGAGAGAGAGAGACATGCTCTGTGGGACAGCAGATTAAGCGTCTACCTCAGAAACACTGCAGTGGCACCATTTTGAACATCTAATCCTCTATGACAGTCACCCTGAGAATATTACCCTGTGAACCCCCTACACTGAGTATTCAGCCATGTGCGGAGATCACTTGCTGTGCTTACACAAAGCTTTAAGCAGGACGTTCCAGTGCAGATGGGGATCGAGTCTCCTCACATGTTCACTGAGAAAAGTCCACAGTGGGATTTCTATCTTCTAATTAATAAGTGGTTTATGTGATCTACACCCAATAAGATTGGTACAAAAGACTTTAGAACAGCCCTTCTAACATCGCAACCAAGAATCTCGGAATTCCTCTGGGAATGCACCACTACACCAAAAGCGTTTTGTTCTAGAAATTTAATTGCACAATCTACAGACTTGTTCCTGTGAGTATTACAACATAATGACTCAGTTCGAACACGAAATTAAAAGGAAATGACTTTTTATGAGTGGAGATAATCTTAATGGAACAATATTGTTGTCAAGCAAGGAGTCCTGCTTAGCTTTGAAGTTCATTGCAATCGTTTGGTGATTAAAACTCCCGTTGGTCTACATTGTCAGACATAGTTCAACACCTCCAGATACTAGATTTATTTAGTGGCGCCGTCCATAGGGAGATTCCATAAACCTTTTCTCTGTAGGACAGTGTAGGCAGAGACAACCAATTTCCTTTATCCAGTAAGTGGGATGAACATCCAGAAGTGTGATATATTTCTATTTTTGATGTACAATTTCTGACTGTTTACCAGTGTTGGGCAAGCTACTTGGAAAATGTAGTGAGCTAAGCTAACAGTTACTCATCATTAAATGAAGCTTAACTACACTAAAGCTACAGCCCTGGGAAATGTAGCAAGCTAAGCTACAGCAACATGGCAAAAGTAATTTACTACATCTAAGCTATTTTAAATTTAAAAAAAAATTTTTTTTTCATATTGAACCAACATCATACCAAGTCAATGCTCTCTCAGTGATCAATAAAACTGTCAGTCAAAAAGATAGACAGGCATAATAGTTAAGTTTAGTTGTTTAATCAACAACTGTTCCAAACCAATTTGGCAACAAAAACCAGTATCATGCACAGGGCTGGATTTACCTCATATTGTGACATATAGACAAAATAAATTTTTGCTGTTGGTCGGAAATGTCCTATTGGCAGTTGGTATTGTGGCTTTAGGCTATACAGATACATTTAGATGTGGCCGGCTTGACGTCCTTCTAATATACTAAGGAAAAAGACAATGCCAAGACATCTAATAAAAAAGGATTATTTTATTCCTGACTGAGCCTCAAAGGAAATTCAGCATTAATGTTTTGTTCGGGGAAAAGTTTTTTTTTTCAGGATTCCGATCCAGTTGAACAAGATAAGTCGTATAAAACAGAATAACAAAACAAAACAAACACCCAATTCACTTCAATGGGCGCAGAAAACGAAATAAGGTAGCAGAAGAAATGTAAAGAATAAAAATAAGTTATTTACAGTAATAACCTCTAATCAAAACAGCAGATCACAAGCCCAATTTGACTATGTTGACCAATGTTAAAAAACCAATAAAGGTGTGCAAAACAACGGCAGTGGTGCTTATATGTGCTCTTATATGAGACTCTGGATTATCAATCACGTGGAAACTGGCACATGTGCGATCTCACATCATTGTTCTCCCCTGCTCAATGTAAGGGAAACAGGTCAATTTAGCTCAAAGGGAATCATTTAAGATTTTAAAGGGAACTCCACCAATAATATGTAAGGGAATTTGGACAGAATCACAGTTTTACGGCTGATCACTGAGACGGCCAGCGATTCAGTGAACGAGCCGTATGACATCAATTCTGCAATGGATATTTATATCCAAAATATAGTGAAAACACTATTAATTAGCATAGTAACAAGATCGGCAGTTTAAGACATTAACTTGTGAGCACAAAACACAAGATACTTCTCTTTTCAATATGAATAAGACTTTATTGGATAAATCTAAGACATATAGACTAATCTAACACATGAACAAACGCATTCACACAGGTTGCAGAAAGAGAGAAAGTGAGGAAATAATCAGTTTAAGAGAATGAAAATGTGAAATCCCAAGTTTACAGCAATATGTGCAATTGCATAGATCTGAACAACCATCAATAACTTAATTAACCCTCGCATTGAGTTCCTCAATTAGGTTAAAATTTATATTAAATGCACCAGTTCAGCTAGAATCTGGAGGTACTTGCGTTGTGTGCGGGGTTCCCTTCCTTGTCTGGTTGCCGACCCTTTCCCGGAACCGGAGACTCAGACGTAGATGTCACAGGGTTTTCCTGGAAGCGCTGCCCAGTGCATTGCCTGGCTATGTGCCCAACGCCCTCACATCTCAAACAAATGGGTTGGCCATCCCGGGTATACCTTGGCTTAAACTTGGGCTTACTAGGTTTCTCACAAGTTGGGTCAGACCTCTGAATCGTGAGATCACGGACAGCATTGGTAAGGTCCCCGATTGCTTTCCCTTGCTGTGTAATTACCTTAATTACCTCTTGTAGGGCTACAGTCAAGTCATTTGGTACAGTGGCGGTCATCCTTGCATGCTCTGCACTTTCCTCCCCACTCACTAGGTTTCGGTTTCGGGCCACATTAGCTGGACGAGGTCTCTCTTCTGAGCACCACAAAAGGGCCTCCTCACGAACTTCGAATAATGTAGCATGAGGCCGCTCTCTGACCACCTTGCGCAGTTCCCTCTGGAGTGTTGAATCCCTCACTCCTTCTATAAACTGGTCTCTCAAAACCAACTGCACATTTGGAACACAATGTGGTGCTTGTTGCAGTGCAGCATTTAACATCAATGACAGTGCATGTGAAAAATCACGAAAATCCTCACCTTCCAATTGTTTTCGTGCATAAAATGTGTGCAACAACTGGGAGGTGCTACGCTTTTCCCTGAAAGCTGCCCTCAAATATGAGAACAGGTCTTCAGCTGACTTATCCTCCCCCCCCATACACAACCTGATTTCATCTAGTGCTGAACCCCTTAAGTGGGAGAGGATAAAATCTACCTGATCCTCAGTACTCAACCCCCTCACTCTTATAACCCTCCCAAGTTCCTCAATAAACTCATCAACATTTTGACAGTCGTTACCTGGATCCCCACTGAAAGGTACAATTTGTTTCTCCTTTGGGATATACACATATGATCTAGTATGAACATTAGTCATGTTTGCAAGGGCTGACATTACTTCATCATGTCTACATCCCAACTCCAAGATCTGGGACTGAAGCTGTGAGACAGGGTTACCTTCCTCAATGTCCATTTCCGGCGCCGCAGCACCTGCACCTTGAATGTCTTCCGCCATTGCGGCTGCACCGTCCATGTCCTCAGCATCCATGGCTTTGCCGTAGTCACAGAAAGTCTCAGTCCTCAAATGGTCAGTTCAACAAGCACTGTCCTCCTCGAAGTCCTCACACACAGCAGTCCTGCTACGCTGGCCCTTTGTCCTGCTGCCACTTCTGTCAGGATGGCACTGCAGGTCCTTCCAGCACTACCGTTGTTTGCACCCTTCTACTTTTGCACTATCGTAACAAATAAAAATCAGCCCCAAACAAAACAGAATTCCCACTCTGACACCAAAATTAGATGTGGCCGGCTTGACGTCCTTTTAATATACTAAGGAAAAAGACAATACCAAGACATCTAATAAAAAAGGATTATTTTATTCCTGACTGAGCCTCAAAGGAAACTCAGCATTAATGTTTTGTTCGGGGAAAAGTTTTTTTTTTTCAGGATTCCGATCCAGTTGAACAAGAGAAGTCGTATAAAACAGAGTAACAAAAAAACAAACACCCAACTCACTTCAATGGGCGCAGAAAACGAAATAAGGTAGCAGAAGAAATGTAAAGAATAAAAATAAGTTCTTTACAGTAATAACCTCTAATCAAAACAGAAGATCACAAGCCCCATTTGACTTGAAATAATGCAACCAATGTTAAAGAACCAATACAGGTGTGCAAAACAACGGCAGTGGCCTATATGATCTCTTATATAACAGACAAAAACAAAAAACAACAGCATTAGCATACATGAACAATCTGCACATTTTGCCACCTAAATGCACCACCCACATTATACACAGTTCACATTTTAACCTCTTTTAAACATATTAATCAGTAAATAGACTAAAGGTAACAGTATACACGTTATACAGGGTACAATACTTTTCATGCCATATAGGTAAACACACTTTGGGAGAAATGAATGAAAAACTCACTCTTATATGAGACTCTGGATTATCAATCACGTGGAAACTGGCACATGTGCGATCTCACATCATTGTTCTCCCCTCTTAACAGTATAATACACAACAATTACTGCATGTTCCTTCCATACATGTATTACACTGTATTATTTTACATTATAACAGTCTTCAAAACATATTTTAAATTAACTTACGCTCAATCTCCGTTGAAGTAGGCCTGAATCCCCTCCCCCACCGGAGATCTCTCATGTGCAGCAACAAAACACTAATATAAACATTGAATTAAGTCATCCACTCTGTGCAGTCACAAAACTGAAACCACCACAGGTCCACGAGTTGATAACCAGCCTGGATTATATCCGTTTAACAATTTTTAACAACTCTTTTCTCCTCACTTGTAACTGCTGCTTCTATCGGCGCTATCTCTGTCCCCTCTGACGCACACTCTCTCTCTTGTGCGCATGCTCAAACTCTTAAAGGAGACAGCACGCATAACTGCATCATAGCGAAAACTTAAACGGGGAATCACCAGGGGAATTAAATATTGGAACTGCTGCTTCTATCGGCGCTATCTCTGTCCCCTCTGACGCACACTCTCTCTCTTGTGCGCATGCTCAAACTCTTAAAGGAGACAGCACGCATAACTGCATCATAGCGAAAACTTAAAGGGGAATCACCAGGGGAATTAAATATTGGACTATTCCTGCCCCGGTTACATATATAAATGGTAACACTTCACAATAAGGTTCATTACTTAACATTAGTTAACTAGTGTAATTAACATGAACTAAGAATGAACAATACTTCTGCAGCATTTATTAATGTTAACTTCAACATTTACTAATGCATTATTCAAATCAAAAGTTGTTTTTGTTAACATTAGTTAATGCACTGTGAACAAACATAAAATACCAATGAACGACTGTATTTTCATTAACTAACATTAACAAAGATTAATA
>NW_015639576.1:229375-230705 GCF_001515625.1 Sinocyclocheilus rhinocerous | reverse complement strand
TGAATCCCCTCCCCCACCGGAGATCTCTCACGTGCAGCAACAAAACACTAATATAAACACTGAATTAAGTCATCTATTCTGTGCAGTCACACAACTGAAACCACCACAGGTCCACGAGTTGATAACCAGCCTGGATTATATCCGTTTAACAATTTTTAACAACTCTTTTCTCCTCACTTGTAACTGCTGCTTCTATCGGCGCTATCTCTGTCCCCTCTGACGCACACTCTCTCTCTTGTGCGCATGCTCAAACTCTTAAAGGAGACAGCACGCATAACTGCATCATAGCGAAAACTTAAACGGGGAATCACCAGGGGAATTAAATATTGGACTATTCCTGCCCCGGTTACATATATAAATGGTAACACTTCACAATAAGGTTCATTACTTAACATTAGTTAACTAGTGTAATTAACATGAACTAAGAATGAACAATACTTCTGCAGCATTTATTAATGTTAACTTCAACATTTACTAATGCATTATTCAAATCAAAAGTTGTTTTTGTTAACATTAGTTAATGCACTGTGAACAAACATAAAATACCAATGAACGACTGTATTTTCATTAACTAACATTAACAAAGATTAATACTGTAATACACGTAGGCTATTGTTCATTGTATGCTCATGTTAGGTAATACATTAGCTAACATTAACTAATGAAATCTTATTGCATAGTGTTGCCATATAAATGTATAGGCCTACAGATAGGCTACGTTTATTTGCATTTGTTGCATGTGTCATTATATTATTAACATTTCACCAAAATCAAGTTCAAATATGATGTTTTTGACCAGTGAATGCTTTTTCCCTGACATTACCGCCACATCAAAGGCAGTGCATGCATCGCATTTAGATTTTCATGAACTTGCAGGTTATATGGTTTTCTGTCACTATGTGGGCGCTCAGTTTTGTCTGTTATTTGGCCAAAATATCATATTATAAAAGATTCAGCACTTCGCACAATCTATTTGCCTGTGACTCGATAACAAATGCTGGACTAAGACACTCTTCTCTGCTCCTCAAATACAAAAAAAAACATTAGCCTTTATAAATATAGTGATTCTTCAGTAAAGAAAACGCTGTACTTATCCAATAAACAGTTATTTATTTACCTTCAGAAAATTCTTGCAAAGACGCTGAGATGCTTCAAACTGCACGCCGCACTTCATTCACGAGAGAGGCGGGAGGAATAATGAGGTTTGACTGACAGTTTGAGGATCCAATGGAGTTACGAGGTTTAGTGGCGGTGGCGTCACTTAAGCCAAGTTCACACTACACGACTTAAAACGTCGGCAGATCACTGTGCTGTTCAGACTACATGACTT
>NW_015639576.1:223698-227091 GCF_001515625.1 Sinocyclocheilus rhinocerous | reverse complement strand
ATGCTTCTCGTCTCATTATTTTTTGGCAAAGCAGTTTCTCTTGTTGTAAACACTTTAGCGCCCATTTTCGACACGTAAAATTTGATTTAGAGTGGTTCAGCTGATGCTGTCACAGTCAGTTAGCCTCTTATTATTGCCTTTTATTGCCCTCTATTTTATTCTGTTAAACTCTACCCTTGCGTTTATTTCATTCATTAGTCTGGGCCAGGTTGCCTCACAGTGTGTTGCTCTGATGACGAATATGTTTCAGGACATTATGATGAACCTGGCTAAAGCCGTAGCTAATGCCGCCGCCATGCTGGTGCTGAAAGCCAAGAACGTGGCACAGGTGGCCGAGGACACGGCGCTGCAGAACCGAGTCATTACCGCCGCCACGCAGTGCGCGCTCTCCACCTCACAGCTGGTGGCCTGTACAAAGGTACTTTTCAGAGTTTGTTGAGGAGTTGACCTTTAAACTTGTATTTATTGAAAGATATCTGGAATACATTAGAACACATCTGTCTGGAGATAAAATGATCTATTTGTTGATGTTAGTTTCAGAAAAACTGAGTGGCTAGTGTTTGGGGTCGGTAAGATTTTTAAATGTTTTTCAAAAGAAGTCTCTTGTGCTGCGTTTATTTGATTAAAAAAATACAGAAAAAACAGAAATATTGTGAAATATTTTTACAACTTAAAATAACTGTTTTCTGTTTTAAATATTATTTATTCCTGTGATCAAAGCTGAATTTTCAGCATTATTACCCCAGTCTTCAGTGTCACATGATGCTGCTTCGTATTTTTGTGGAAACTGGTGCATTTTTTTTTTTTAAGTTCTAAAGAGCAGCATTTATATGAAATATAATTTTTTTTGTCACATTTTAAATGTCTTTAATGTTAAATGCCTTCAATTTTGATCAATTAAATGCATCTTTACTGAATAAAAATAATAATTTCTTTTAAAAAATCTTACTCATCCTAAACCTGAATGGTAGTGTATGGCATAACATAATTTAATGATAATATATTACACTTTTTGCTTAAAGTAATAAAAGGAGCAAAATATTGACTCAAAATGCACATAAAAACTTCATGAAATTAAAAATAAAATTCAAAATATAATATTGCAAATATAATATTTTAGTGTATTTTCAAATAAACAAATATGTAATTTTATCATTATATAAAGTGTATTTTTATAATGTTATAATATAAAAATAGGCTATACCATTTATATATATATATATATATATATATGTTAAAGGAAGTCATTAATTAAGATTATTGTTAATAATAATAATAATTTCAACATTTTATTAATTGGGTTTCATGAATGGGATTTCAACAGCAAAAAAAGGTGTCTTAATCCATAATGAAGATGTACAAGAATTGTAGCTTCAGTAATATGTAACGTATATAAATACTGCAATAGCAGATTAAAACAATGGACCAATATCAGAAGACTAAATTCAGCTCAAGGAGGAAAATGGTGTGTTCAATGAGACAGACACAAGATTGCAATACTCAGTGGTGAAGTATATTACAGTGAAATAAGTTGACAACATTTACATATACACATAGATAGTATTGAATTCAAAATTATTCATGAACCCTTCAAGTGTCCTCAGAATTTATACATGGATTGAAGAATTTAAGTGCTGCAACTGTTCATATACCACCCACGCAATAAGCAACGTCCGACAATCAAAGAGAGTTCAAGAAAGATCAGTCCATAAAGCAGAAATGAATGTACATGAAGATATGTAATGAGGATGTGCAAGGGTGTATAATGGTATGCGAGGGTGTGTGAGGGGAGCGACTGCAGCGCCTCCTACCACACCGGCAGATGCTTGCACTCTCAGTCTTTGGTTCAGGGCCTAGTAGCTCGCCATCAATACAAAAAACCTGGCCTGTAAACAGGACCAAGCAATAAATAACACTTTACATAAATCACATAATCATACAATATCATAATGTTATCATATTATCATCATATTCCATCATTATCATGTACATGATTCAAATTTATCCTGCATATAGCAATATAATTCAACAATCGACAAGAGTACTCTGTAATTAACATATAAACAGTTTCAACCTACATCTCAGTATTAAATAGTAAACCATTTCATAATCGATAACATCAATATTGCTATAAATGTCAATAGTAGTGCATTGTTCATATAAAATCGATATAATTAACCACATAATATATATGATCTGAGTCAATACAATAACAACCACAGCCAGCGCCAGCACCGGCTAACAGATCCATATGCCATACACAAAAGCGCTAACATTAGCACCGTATAATACAACCAATGACACTCACCAGTTCTCGTATCATTAAGTCACTCAACACAGCACAGTCTTAACCGAAATGGAGACATCTAAAAGAAAATTGGCAGGCATAACAATTCAAAACCGGCAGTCTAATGAATCAATATAATACATTTACAGGGTTAACCCCTACCTGCAGCAGCACAACACATCGACTCCCACACACACACACAAACAATAGCGCGCAGCCATATTTAAAGGGAAATGACGCGGCCTCTATGCAATACTTGCATCAATCTCGCGATAGCGTGAACAGTAGGGAGTCGTGAGAAGAGAAAGTAAAAGCAGGAAAACCAGGGTTACATATATGTTTGCTTTAAATCTGTATTCAATTGAATTCCCATCATTCCCCCAACTGGTTTTAAAAAACATACCCTCTGTGTGTTAATAAAAATGAGTTAATAAAACTGCCACCTATATTTATCATTAATTGTTTTTCTCTTTAACATAACTGATCTGCCGTCTCTCTGACAAGACGCACTGCTGCAAATTTTTCACATGATACAACAGCCATTCATAATAAAAATCTGACCTATGACTTATAAAGCGTTATGTATTTTAAATACATAACATTTCATAATAAAAGTCTTCATATTTTCACCATATAATAATTATATTAGGATATGAACAGCTTCATGCAGTAACCCAACATTCACCTCATTGAAAAATGACTTCACTGATTATTATTGTAGTTCTAACATGTAGCTCTTGTAGTTCCACAAGCCTGTTCAGGTTTTTCAGCTAAAAAAAAACAAAACAGGATCATTAATAAATAATTTAAAAATGTGTATTGCACATTTCGTTGTTTAAAAGCAAGATTTTTTGGTTTAGTAGTAGAGTTTTCAGTTAGTAAGAAAGGGTAACAACTTGTCTTATTATTATTTTTTTAAGTTAGGTTATAGTAGTTATATAAAACTTTGTTCACACTACACGACTTAAAACGTTGGCAGATCGCTGTGCTGTTCAGACTACATGACTTGATTGTCTGTCTTGAAGTCGTTGTGGTGTTCACACTACGCGACACTACGTAAATGTTCCGCAACAGGGGGTCACACACTACACGAGCTGACAGCAACG
>NW_015639576.1:218089-220347 GCF_001515625.1 Sinocyclocheilus rhinocerous | reverse complement strand
AGTTCACACTACACGACTTAAAACGTCGGCAGATCGCTGTGCTGTTCAGACTACAAGACTTCTTGGCTGTCTTGAGGTCGTTGTGGTGTTCACACTACGCGACACTACGTAAATGTTCCGCAACAGGGGGTCACACACTACACGAGCTGACAGCAACGACTCTATCCTGTCCCCAAACCATGTTTTGTCACGAAAACACACGCGAGAAGTTGAATGGGAATGACATGAAACAACAAGTGAAACAGGAGTTGTTTATTTTAAAATGAACATCGGGAAGATATTTGTGCTGCAAGCTGTTTGCGTGATGAAAAAATATGCTCCATTTCTTGTGTCCAAACTTTTCTTTAAGACGTGTTGCTGCTGCTGTTTTTCTTCTGCTGACCTCAACCCATGCCTTGCTCTCTCATTGGCTGTAGCTCGTCACGACACCTGACACCACATGATGTTGAGTTGGCCGACCGGTCCAGATATTTAGCACGCTAGATATTTGTTTGCCGTCTGCAAGGCTTCGGCGACGCGTCAGCGAGCCTCTTTGATGCATCGTTGAGTTATTCACACATAAAGATTGCCGAGCGTTGATCACCCGCTGAATTCCCCCGATCACAGCCCGACCTGTTGGCGAGCCGTTAAATGGTTAAAATCCTGTAGTGTGAATTAGGCATTACTGATCTAGGATCAGTGATCCTTATATTTCCGATTTGAGCTTGAGCTTCAGAATGCTTTGAAAAATGTAGCTTTTGTTGAAACTACCCCGCTACTTGATCAAAAACAGAGCTTTGCTACTGAAAAGCTATTTGATTCAGAAAACAGCGAAGCTACCACCACGCTACTGAGAAATGTAGTTAAACTAGTAGCTTCACTACTTGTAGGGACGCTACTGCCCATCACTGCTGTTTACATAAATATATTTTTATTCCATCTGAATAAATTCAATCCAATTACAGATTTCAAATGCACCATTTATGTTCACCCTAAATTCCACAATCAGACGAAAAAAGTTTATGGTCGTCACATACATCCCAAACACAATTTGAGCACATGGAATGAACAGCATTAATGTTACCATAACAACTGTCCTGTCAGAGAAAGCGGCCTATGAGTTAGTCAGGAGAAAAATGTCTTTAAAATGATGAGAATTAGAAGCCTATCTTGTACTTTCCCCCTCTAGTAACTAAACATCTCTAAATGAGAGTGAAGTATGTGGCAGAAATGGAAGTTTTACTGCAGGAATTCATGGATTTGTAATGGGGTGTTTTAGAAAGACATGTATGGTTTTGTGTCATGGGATTTTATGCAAGAAAACAGTACAGTAAAAAAGAAAAACAAGATAAGAAAAACAAGACAACAAATACACCAAGGGCCACTCTTTCTAATGGATGTGGCATTTGGTGTAAATACCTTTGAATTCATTCATTTATTCTGCAAAGAAAACACCACAATATGCAAGGTATTTTTGAATCTGATTGTGAAAGTAGTCAGAAAATCAGTCTAGATTATAAAGGTGCATGAAAACAGTTACCGTGTTAATTAAAAAAACACTGTAATAACTCCAGATCAGCCATAACCCTTCATTTAATAAGGATAAGGAAGAGGTAATAATTAGTACATGCTAACCATTCTCGCAACCTCAGATACAGCCTCAATTACATAATAAAAGGATAAGTGTATATGCTGTGGATTATCACTAGACAAAGTGAGAGAGCAAGAGAATGAGGGAGAGAGAGGAGAGAGAAAGACAAATAAGCAGAAAGCGATTGAAAGAGGAATATAAAGTGCTGGGACAAACAAATGTGAGTTATTGATTTATTGGGGGGAATTGTCTTTGTGACAGGTGCAAGATTGATCAAATGGAAGGTTATCCTTACTCACAAAAGCAAGCTGTTTGCCAATATCCATCAGTGCAGATTCAAAATGCCTGCAACAACCCTTGACATTCAAAAACAGTGCAACAATTTGTGTGAAAGGCCACATAACAGGATAAGAGGCTGATGTCAAAAGGAGGGAAAGTTTGATTTATGTCAGAGGGCAAGAGAAACCCTACTAGTCAAGTTAGGTTGCCCATGGTTATTAGTGATATAGCATGGCCATCTTTGTTATTTCTTCCAAATTTGTCACAGTTCATACATTTTCCCCTTTATTTCAGTAATACTGAGGGGAAATTCAATTCATGTTATTGAAAATGGTTTAATCCATTTACAAGTTTGATATTGACAACCTATCAGCTGAGCAATAGTCTATATATATATATATATATATCT
>NW_015639576.1:208148-217970 GCF_001515625.1 Sinocyclocheilus rhinocerous | reverse complement strand
ATGACAAAGCAACACTAACGTAGTTTTTTTAAAGGATAACGAGTATATAAAAAAGTGTGTTAAGTGACTGCAGATCAAGTGCATGCAAGTGCATTTCTTGAAAACAAGATTTTAAAAATAAGTTCCACCACTGAAAGAAAATGAAGTTCCTTCCCATCATAATGGCATCAGTTTGTGTGGGGTGTACATTCAGTGGCTGTACACAACCAACAATGCTTCGAAATTGATGCAGGCAGTTACTGGTAGTGGAGCAAGACAAAGAGATGTGTGACTTGGCCCCTCTTAGGTTTGTGCAGACTCTATGTGGTTGTCAGACTGAAATGACAGGCAGGTCTGCATGTTATCAGCCTAGAGGTGGTGAGAAAAGCAGTGTGCCTGAATGATTTGGCAGAGTGAGGATGGACAGATCGAGTGACTGTGGTCATCCTTTAACCCCTGAAGTACTCCAGTGGTTAGCAGATGTGACTTAGACTTTCCCCCATTCAAGTTACCTCTGAAGGATCTACCTGCGAGGTAGGACTCAAACCAGCAAGTGCATTCCCTGTGATGTTCAGTGCAGAGAGGATAGATGGGGTCATGTTGACGCACTGCACAGGTGGCAGAGAGATCCAGTTGAATGTAGACAGGTGATAGAAGAGCAGTTCTCACCACTTGAAGGGTTGCAACAGCCGAGAGCTGGACAGTCTCCACAAAATGGCCAATTTTGAGTCCCGATTTTTTGTCATCCAGCAGGATGTTCAAAAGAAAAGGAGTTCAAGTGTTTTTGCCAGGAACAGGATGATTCTGGTTCACTTCCACTAGTGGAGAGTTAAGTGTGTTTTTGAGCAGTGAGGTTAGTCGAGCCTGCTTAAATGTGCTGGGAAAGATGCCAGGGACAAGTGATGTGTTGATTTGTGTGAATGCAGGGATGACTGTTGCCTTTCAGAAGATGGGAGTGGATGTAGGCTGAAGGAGTTTGAAGACATAAAGCATTTGTGGATGTGTGAAAAGTGACTGCTGTTTGTTACCACATTATCACCTTAAAAGTTCTCAGCAGTCAGTGAGGTGGTAGTGGTGGAGGGCAGAGGAGAGAAGTCACTGTCTTGAACAGGTAGTGGGAGTTCAAAGTCATGTTGATCTTGTCATGGTGTGACGCTGGCAGTGGCAAATTTGGCAGAGACAAAGCACAGAGACTGATACATATTTTGCCCCATTTCCTATTAGCTCCACTGAGTTTAGGCAGATTCTTCATTGTGATCATTGGTTTTTATAGGTATGTAATATATTTTTATACATTTGCATAGACACAGAAATTAATATGATCATAAGCTTTATTTGGACGGTAATTGTTTCTCATATGGACATCTGTAAAAATAAATTTACATGGCACATCAGCGATAAAACTCATGGATTCGGATGGCGATTTTTTTTTTTTACAGCGGAGAAGCAAGTTCTGTGATCCTACGATCCTGGGAACGTACTGCTCATGTGGTCAGTCACATGGCTGTCTGCTGTAAATGTAAATGTCATATGCTCTGAATAATGAGAATAAATTCATATTTATAATATCCTATTTATTATTTGATTATTAAATCTCCTGTTAAATCGGAAAATAGTTGAAAGGGTTTTCTGTCTTGCATTTCATCTCTCAAAATTATGGATGTCATTAAAAATGTGGAGATTAACAGAAATGAATAAATGCAACCTCTTATTTACATAAAGTAAACATAAAGCTGCTTGGTTTATTTTGTTATGTATACAATATATATATATATATATATATATATATATACACACACATTTAAATTGTATTGCATACCTGTTGCTGCCATAATAATGGCCCATTTAAGTTTTTATTCTCTTTCTTCTTTTTGTTCTTAACAGCTCCCACTCGCTGTGAAGCAGTTATGAAATATTGTTCTTGTATACTTTCCAGCATTTCAGTAATAAATATGCATGTAAATTACTGTGAAGTGCAACAGTTACAGTACGGTGATCAGCAGTAGTCAAAAAGGATTTATACAGTGAATTTTGAATCGATCTCTTTTTGTAAACCCAGAGATGTGAATTCGGACGGTAATTAAATTACCACACGAGTGGTAGTTAATTTGGCTGGGTTTTTTTATGCTGGTGGTGGGAGAATATATATATATATATATATATATATATATGAGCAATATCACACAAGTAGCAGTGCGATAGGGCTGTATATCGGCACGGCTGTGATTCGGTCGTAGGCACGAGGTCATGAATCAGTATGTCGTGTATATCATGTATATTGTGTACAAGAATCTTGTCACTGGTAAGTACTGTGGCTCACTGCACATTAGGACATTAATTACTCAATTTCTGGCGACATGACTATGTACAACATCAACGGACAACATAGTAGAATGTCACCGCTGGAATTAATGAACAACAGGCAGGACCAATTTCTTTTTGATATTATTTAGAAATCGATGCTCCCTAGTTTTTTTGGTGCATTGTGGGATTTTTCAGGGAGTGAACTTTCCAGTGCACTGGATTTTGAGATTGACACAGCCCTTAAAAAATGGCCGACTCCCTGATCAGTGCCCTGACTACCGAACTAGGGAGCTGATTGAGACGCTTGTTGCCATCTAATGGTGGAGCAATGTAACTAATCACCATCACGAAAACACACACACCGTTTCCCAATAATAAATAATATAATTACATAATACTATTATTTATATAAAATATTATTTATTGAATAATAATATTTAATAAACAACAACAACATCCATCATAAACATTGCTATGCAATTCAGTCAAAAGTACAAAGTCAGTGCTCTGATATACAATATATTAAATATACATAAAATATAATGTGATGAGATTTTGCCCTCCATTTTGCCCTATATACGCCTCCATGATGGATTCTAACATCAGTTTGGATGCTGTCATGTTCCGGTCTCCATAGAAATCAATGTTAAAACATAGATATGTAGAGGTAGATGCCCTGTTAGCGGCTGTTTCTGTGGGCCGCTATACATAAACCATCCGTCATATTGGAATGGTCAAAGCAGGTCCATGAACACCTGAGAGCAATTAAGCTTGCCTTTATGTCTGCAACCCTAGGTGGATATAAAAAAAGAAAAAAAAAACTTTTTTCAACATCGAAAACATCACACACACACACACACACACACACACATATATAATATATATATATATATAGGCAAATGGAAGAAGAAAGAAGGTGTGAATGATAAAATAGCTCATGTCAGGTCGAGCCTCTGTCCCTTTTCTGCTACACCAAATACTGTGTCAGGATCCCAAAGGAACCTGACTAAATGGTCTACTAATTTCTCAGTGTTCTTGTTGACAAAAATCATCACTAGTTTTATGTTGGGGTGGGAGACGTTGGGAAAGAGATGATGGGGGTGGGGGGGTGATTAATCTCTGTGATCTGAAATCCCTTTCTCCCATTATTCTTTAATTGTAAACGAGAAGAGTATCTGAGGCTGTGGCGGTCTGTCAGAAGTGGGGGAGAGTGCCTGGGGGGGATGTGCTCCAGAGGCTATATTCTCTGATTGAGCATAACATATCTAACAGCCACAACTTATGCCTCATTATTTCCTCCGACCTTTTTAAAAACCCTGTTAATACCCGGTCAGCATGACTTGCATTTCTTAACTCAATATAGTATTTTCAACCCAGGCATATTGGAAACACGTGCCTATGGCGACATTTCTGCAAAATGATATTATGTTGCTGTTTTATGGCACTTTCAAAGTGAAAAGTCCAGTGAGTGACACTCAAAGATTGGCCCGTTTTATCCAAAACACATGGATGTGAATCTGGCAAATGTTTTATTATGCTGGTTTTCACTAAAAGGTTAAAGCAACACTATGTAGTTTTTCGACCTTAACATAATGTCTCTAAAATTATTTCAGTGGTAGAACACCTCTTAACTAGATGAATTCTACCTGAGTAGCCTCCTAGCTGCCTAAACCACACTCTTTAAGTTTTGTGTTCGGGTCGGTACAGTCGGTACACACAGCCTCGCCAATCCCCTGCCAGCGGAAGAGTGCGACCTGCTTAACGGCATACGTCACATATTTTACTTCGGAGACTGGGTGGAGTTAGCCAACAGCTAACTATAAGACGAAACGATCTAATATGCAAGTCTCAAAACTAACACCATGGCAGAGCAAATTACACCCTTTGCAAACACTGCTACATACGAACTATGCAAGAAAAAATCTAGGCAAACATACTACCATTCTTTTTTTCATTGTAGTTTTCAATTCTGGAGTAACACTAAATAAAAATGTGTAATGATATTTGTAGAACATCGTGTAAATCGGGCTACTTTACCTGGTTGGTGGACATGGTTTCCAAATAAGGTTTCTTCATTTGCTGGTTCCGTCAGCTTAGTCAACAAATTCATGTGTATTGTGCTGCCCACAGGCAAGCTTAAACAGCGACAGTATTTACGGCACTGGTAACAGACAATTGCGCTTATCAACCACATGGGAGGAACCGTGAGCAAAAGTTACACAGTGTTGCTTTAATGGTCTACCGCGTATCAAAATAATAAATGAAACCCTACACAATAACTAACCAACAGTGTTAACAAAAGCAAACATGAGATAAGAAAGCATTTGCATCCATTCCATTTTAGTTTGCTTCTAGTTTGTTTCATGGGACTCATACCCAAACACTTCACATAGCAAGTGCAATGTTGTACCAGGTGAGCTACCTAGCAAGTTTACATATTTCAGAAACATTCTACTGTACTTAAGACAAACTATACATACAAAGCTGATTATGTGATGCAAACATAAAAATGTTTTAGTTTACAAATCATACACTTTGGTAAAGTTTTTTTGAGGTCATAGCATAGTATTATTGCAAGGAATTGAGCAAAAAGTCTTTATTAATCAGTAATCTTCCCCAGTCATTATAATCTTTATGAAAAATGAATACAAGTTGTTGCCACTAGTGACAATTGTATGTATATGTTTTTGGAATTTAGCAAACATGTAGATAAAGGCAACATTTTTCCATTAAGGCCACATGATGTTCATTTCAGTACAGTGAGAAGTTTGTGGCAGCTTCAAATAATTCTGCAAATTTGATTTACATCAGCGCAAGTAGCAAGCCTGTAGACAGAGAGTTCTTTATTGAGCCCTTGCTCCCTTTCAGTTGACTAAAATAAAGGAGTACTTTGGAAATGAGGTTATTAATCTTTCCTGGACAGTTGCTACCGTGCCAGTCTTTTTTTTTTTTCTTGGCCATTCTCTGCCCCTCTGACACCTGTTCTCAGGACAACTCTGTAATATTTTTAACATGGCAGATAATTATTTCTGGCAGCTAAAGCAGAAACACAAACACGGGATACAACAGAAACAAATTGAGACAGAGGGCATGGTGTGTCCAAACATTACTGACTTGCAAATTATTTCAGGGGAGGGTATGAAACAGTGGCACTGGCGGTCTGTGTAACATGCTCAAAATGAGCCTGGACAAAAACAGTAAAACGGACACCTTGTATTATCCTACAGCTAAGTCGAGCGCATAATGTCTCCAGCCATCCATTATAAAATGAAAGCATGGTCATAAAGCATTATATCAGATGTTTTATTTTCTCCTCTTGTTTTGAAATCAGAAAAGCTTTACAACATCGTCCCCTCAAGTATTTCCCCTTATGCCAGGAATGGCACTGGCCCATTGGGAGACTAGTCAAGCATGTTTATTGGTCACTTTTTATGACTGTTTATTAAGTATTCCTTAAGGGCTTCCCACAACCAATAAAACATCCATCTGACTGGAGTTCACGGGA
The DNA here is from genome assembly GCF_001515625.1 of Sinocyclocheilus rhinocerous. Taxonomy (NCBI): domain Eukaryota; kingdom Metazoa; phylum Chordata; class Actinopteri; order Cypriniformes; family Cyprinidae; genus Sinocyclocheilus; species Sinocyclocheilus rhinocerous. Next base: position 212,182 of record NW_015639576.1, on the reverse strand, counting down.
ATCCCATGACTCTGTCATAGACAAAGATTGACTGCAAATATTGGGTATTTCTTCGGACTGATGTTTATTGCTTTATGTTATGACTGTGCAGATCTTGAATGGAGGCAGACCAGCACTCTACAAGAGGTGTACCATGGAATTAATACATCAGGATAGGATCTGCTTCGGCCAGCGGCCACATCACATTGATAGCATGTGACAGGTGTAAAACACAACCAAAATGGACATCGCATTCAGTGCAATGATAATATTGAAACTTCATGAAATCCAGCTCCAGAAATGCATGCCCTGATGAGGAGAGCTGTGCATCACAGCTTCATGGCCTGACTGGAGTGGTGATATATGCCCACCGTGATGGAGTGATATTAAACACAAGGGAGGTAGACAAACAGAGGGAGGGACAGAAGGCACTGCCTGAACTATTCTTGTTGGCTTTTAAAATAAATTAATTGCAGGATCAGTGTTTTCAGTTCTATATACACATTCCGCCAAGCGTAAATGTTTAAATGTTAAAGGTGATGCAATTTTTTTCAATGTTAAAATACTTTCTCCTTTGCCTACTTAATGTGGATAACTGTAAGTGAGCCATTTGTAGGTTGATTTTTGTAGGCTGACTATTCAAAAAATAACTCTGGGGAGTGAAGAAAGAGTTGTTGGGTGGGTGGTTGTAACACCATCAGTTTAACAAATTAGAAAGGAGGCACATGGGTGCAATCACTATCACACACTACGATTCAGATGTTTGAGGTTAGTATGTTTTTTTTTTTTTTTTTGGCTATAAAAAATATATATTTAAATAAATGCTTTTCTTTTGAAATTTCTAGTCATCAAATAATCAAAAAAGACACTTTCAAGAAAAAATTAAGCCACACAACGGTTTTATAACAATAACATTAATAAAACAAATAACATAACAATAATATCAATAATAAATGTTCCCTGAGCACCAAATCAGTGTGTTAGAATGACTTTGGAAGGATCATGTGACACTGAAGAAAACTTTTTTGCTTGTTGAAAGAAGAAATTTCATTTGTAGCAAATAATGGAGGAAAATTATATTACATTTTGAGATAATTAGTGTTTTGTGTGTGTGTGTTTCAGACTTTAAATCAAAAAGTGTTACAACCATCCAGTCTCCCCTATTTCATGATCATGAGCGCTGATCAAATATTTCTGCAGATAAGCTTGGGCATTTATGGCCTACATAAACACTCTACCCTGCAAACAGAAGATTCATAATGTAATAGCAATAGAAACATGTACCGCATTACCAAGAAAAGTAGTGATGGAAAACGCATGGTTTTCTACAGCAAAAGCATTCATGTAGAGCTGTATCACTGTTCATGTCAACATCAAATGAACTACGAGTAATTTATACTACCCCAATTTTCTGTCCAAATATTCCAGGTTTTGTCCACATTAATACAGCATGTCACAGGATACAGAAAGGATATTTATTAGCAAATGCAGGAGAGGCAGTTTTAAACAAAGCTCTAATGTATCTTTCAATACCCTCCTGCAAGGTTTTCTAACATATTAAGACAGGATCTGACAGACATCACTGATTACAGCATGGTGTCCCAGTGCCCACAAACCGTAAAGTAGGAAGACAGTGCTGTAATTGGCTGGGAATACTGATTTTTAATACCCAGTGACCCTAGATTATCTGTTTTTGTATTCACTTTGGGCTTGGTCTTACAAAAACTCCACTAATAACTCTGTAGAAGGTCTCTGAAGTCTGAAAGAAATAAATGAAGTCTACATTCCCCACGTGGGTCACTTCTACCAACATATAAGATCCTGCTCTGTCCTATACATCAGTTTAATCAGAAACTCAAGAAGCCTAAGTTAGAAATGAAGTAAAACAGAACATGGAATTGATAATATACTATAAAGATTATAAAATGAATCTTGTTTTAAGCACTTAGTACACGATAAAGTACACAAGCAAATGCACACATGCAAGCCAATTTACCAGTGTGCAAACTCCTTATTACCAAGTCAGTAAACATGAACAGCTTTGAATGAATGAGATGCAAATATATCATTCATATTATTAATATTTATCAGTTAATGTAAAACACTTGAGCAATATTGATATTTTTTTCTTAAGGCATGTTTCTCATCATAAGTCATTACTGGACTTCTTTGAAGGCCAGCAAGAAATGGCAAGACAAAACAACCAGAAGAGGCTGAACAAATTATAATTTTGAGGGAAAGAAAAAAAACAACAACAAAAGATGTGCAGTCAAATTAATCTAAATGTTAACAAAAAAGAAAAAGTGTTTTTTGTTTTTTTTCCTGTAGTAACTCACTTAGAGGTGCACATTAATCTCTGTCCAGAAATCCTATAAATGATTAGCCCATTCATTAATAGTCTAGGTTAAAAGGAACTGAACATTTATTTAAAAAAAAAGATAAAACGAATCAAAGACAGTTCTTTTGCTAATGAACTTGCATTCTACAGTACTTCATATATGGACATACCAGTACGACGGGCACATTGCTGAAGCAAGCAATGAGATCAGTGTGTCCTTCATAATCTTATTCAAGCTCACCCTGTCCTCCCCAGCTCTGTCATTCATTCAATATTCCTTCTTTCTCTAAGCCTCATCCCCATCACGTCGCCTCCCCCAGCACCCGTTTTGCACATTCGCGCAGTGTTAACAGGAATCAGCAGTGGAGTGTGGTGGGGTGATGATGCCCTAATGAAGATGAATATTCAGCTGCTTGAGAAAAGTTCCTGGAATGATTCCCAGCTTGTGTCTGCTGCCCCACTCAAACTGGCAGCATAGTAAGACAGGAGAAAGGACCAAATCTCAGAGAAAATGGTACAGCTATACCTTCTGTGTATGATGAAAAGAACATTGGAGAAACACAATGTCTCCGTTTTGGATTGAATGTATTCAAGGATGACACTGTGCTTAAAACAAAACAAAACAAAACAAAATAAAACAAAAAAAATCCTGTTGTTTTTGCAAAATAAAATTGCCATTGACAGAATACTTGTAAAAAAAAAAAGTAAAAATGTAAACAATTTTACAGAACAACCTGTTAATTTTACAGTTTAAAATGGTTAAACACTTTACAAAAACCAAAATCCAGTAAATCCAACAGTAATTTTTTGTTGAATTAGCATAACCATGCTGCTACTAAACTCTGTTTTGATCCTTTGACATATACTGACAACCGCCATAATAACATACGTGGTAAAGAGAAAGACACATGATGTTTTGAAGTTCATTACAAGTAGCTTTTCCACAAACTGAGCTAAATACTAATACATAGAAGGTGCACTGTGTCATACAAAACCCCATCATAATAATTAAATAAACATTAATTTATTAACATAAGATGTAACATGAAAACCTAATGTGCATAACGGACGAGAAAGAAAAAATAAACTAAGAAGAAACATTTATATTACAGATGAACCATCAAATGTGAAGTGTCACTGGGAATTCTGGGAATGTCTATTTATTTATTTATTTATTTATTTTTTGTTTAATGATATGACTTGTTAATTTTACTGACACAAACTGTACATTCAACAGTATTTTACTGTAAGGTTATATTAAATGTCCCGATAGATCTATTACAGTTTTTCACTGTAAGATAATGTACTGTTAAACAATGAACAGTTTTTACATAAGCATTTTTACAGTCTTTTACCGATTTAACAATTTTGACAGTGTATGGTAGGCAGCTGAGTAGGCAGTCTTCAGTCAATTGTATATGTTCAGTCAATTATATACATTTTCACATAGCAAAACTCAAGCACCAATTAATGCAGCTAAAGGAGAAGGAGACAGCAAAGTTAAATATGTAAGCGCATGTCTCTCAAGGTCGTATACACACACACACACACACACACAATGTAAGCGCATGTCTCTCAAGGTCGTATACACACACACACACACACACACAATGTAAGCGCATGTCTCTCAAGGTCGTATACACACACACACACACACACACAATGTAAGCGCATGTCTCTCAAGGTCGTACACACACACACACACACACACACACAT
>NW_015639576.1:200529-208107 GCF_001515625.1 Sinocyclocheilus rhinocerous | reverse complement strand
CACACACACAGTAAGCGCGTGTCTCTCACGCGCGCACACACACACACACACACACACACACACACACACACACACACACACACATATATATATATATATATGTGTGTGTGTGTGTGTGTGTGTAAATATATAATTTATAAAAATTACCCTTTTCAAGAGTATATATGTATGCTTACAGTAGTACATTGTGCAGAACCTTTAAACAAAAATAAAACCCTCATAAACACTTTAAAATAAATATGACATTTCAATTTGTAGTTATTTGGTACAGTGAAATAACTCGAGATTAACCTTTTTTCCCCCACTGTCATTGCTTCTGGCAAGAGCAGCTCTCTGTATAAATGTGGCCTGCGAACGTGTGCTCTCTGTGACTATTTCAACATTTGTGCATGTTAAAATTAGCAGAGAAAGTAAGAGGAAGGAGAAGTACTGTAGCTCAACAACCACAGTATTTGTACATACTGTTCACTTCTTTTTCACTTCTGCACTTATAATATGCTTTACATTTCACTGTAAATGAAGTAGAAACAGCCAATTAAAACAAGTATCTGTATTATGATGTGAGCAGCAACTGTACTCATCCCTATTACATGCAAGGACATCCAACTTTCTCTCTGACCTGACAACAGACTGGCATGTAACAAGCGTTTTAGCTGTCATCAGCTGCAGATGGTATGTACATTTCCCCAAACAACCTCCCATATACTTCATGTCATCATCCCAATCATCCAGTGTGGGCGGAAGAGCTCAAATGTCAAATATGTAACCTAAAACTGCCAAATAATCTCCCAGAGAAAGTTGTGACAGCTATAATACATCCAGATAGTATGAAAACCTTGCCCTAACCTATATAGGTCCACTCATCATCTTCTTACTTTGAAACCTCTCATTTTCTCTTCCTGGGATTTAATGCTTCTTTATAGTGCTGAGCAAGCTCTCTGGGATGAGAGGGACATGGATTTAGCCTCTGTTGCCCTTGCAGTCCGGTGAAGGGAATTGGCAGATTATTTGGTCAACTGCGATCAGTTCCACCACAGATTAAAAGTCTCAGAGTTCCCCAGGACGTGCCCTGAGTTTATACTTTTTCAGTCCAAGTCCAAGTCCAAAGTCAGATGCACAGTCTGTGGTGAAACTGTCTAATATCAAGAAACGGAAAACCATGAACCTCTTTAGTCACTGTAGCAGTGCGTGTTTTGCGGAGCTTTTATTGTTTCTGAATTCCCTGAGCGAACACTAACCACCTTAGTGCATGAGTCACTGACTTTCAACTCCATTTTAAGAGCATGTTATAATACAGTCCAATGTTATCCCTAATTTTCAGCCCCGAAATAAAAAGGTAGAAACGGAAATATGAAGAAAGCAAGTGAAACAGGGAGCTGAACTACTTAAAACTCCACGGTTTTCTCCACTTTCCTGTTCCTAATGTAAAACCCTGATGTGTGACATTTCATATAAAATACTATCTTGTGAGGATTATTCTACTTTATAGTTCTGCTGTGACACACAAATGTAAAAAATATCCTATAGCCATAGTATCATAAATGAGCTATAAGAAAATGTCATCCTGAAATTCTAAAAGAACAAAAGGCAAACGTGAAGAATATTTATCAATTGTTGATTAGCAGGTAATGCCTGATACAAGCATTATTCATATATCTTGTAATTAGGCATGTAAAGTAATGCTAGTGATGGTCCTGCTGCTGATATTGTATGACATGGCAAGAGTTCCAGAAGATCCAAATATTCCACTAAGACCCTATTCCGTATTCATTGCTTTTAACACTAGAACCGCCACGGGGTAAATTTTACCCGTGGCTGTTATTAAAACGTACATAAAAGATTTTTAATAAAACATTCAAATCTCCCAGTCACTGACTTTTACTAAAATTGTGTGATTTACAATCCCTGTTGTTAAAAACTGTTTAGATAAAGCCAGATCAGAAAACGGGGCATTTATCTATAAGCGCCAGCGCGGATCAAATTTACCCGCTATATAATGCCTGTATGTTCGCGCTGTCATTTTCGTGCTGCTTATGTTTTAACATAGTACATTGCTAGGCAACACTTTTCACACTTATTTTTCATAAATAAGACAAAATGAGTAAAAGAAGGCGATTTATGAATGCTGAAGAGGTATAAGTAGCACTAAATACCATGAGTGATGGAGAGTCTGATGGTGGGGAGATAAGTAAAGCGCCCTGTCGGCTCTGCATCTGACGGCGATCAATAGGCTATATCATATTTATATGTCCCGGCGGAGCAGGTTCGGTAAGAGTGGCGGCTCGAATGTCCTCGTCGATGTTCCATTGAATGGGGCTTACAATCAAGGATGGAGGGAGAATGGGCTCCGGATCGGAAGGTGTGTCTGAGGAGTGCATGCGTGAGAGGGCGTCGGCTTTACTGTTACGATTCCCGGGACGATAGGTGATGGTGAACTGAAACCTGGTGAAGAACAATGCCCAGCGGGCTTGGCGTGGGTTAAGTCTCTTGGCGTCTCTGAGGTATTGGAGATTTTTGTGGTCGGTAATGACTGTGAACGGATGGTTTGCTCCCTCCAGCCAGTGCCGCCACTCCTCCAGGGCGAGTTTGATGGCTAACAACTCCCGGTTGCCGATGTCGTAATTCTGCTCCGTTGGGGTCAGTTTCTTAGAAAAGTTTGCGCAAGGCTGGAGGCGAGGAGGCTCACCATAATGCTGGGACAGCACGGCCCCAACGCCGGTGGTGGAGGCATCCGCTTCCACTATGAACGGCATGTCCGGGTCAGGATGATGAAGGATGGGGGCCGTGCTGAAGGCTGTTCTTAGTCTAGTGAGAGCTTCGTGGGCGCTGGAGGGAGAATGGGCTCAGGATCGGAAGGTGTGTCTGGGGAGTGCATGCGTGAGAGGGCGTCGGCTTTACTGTTACGATTCCCGGGACGATAGGTGATGGTGAACTGAAACTGGGTGAAGAACAATGCCCAGCGGACTTGGCGTGGGTTAAGTCTCTTGGCTTCTCTGAGGTATTGGAGATTTTTGTGGTCGTATGATGTAATGAATAAAACCAATTTTTTGATTACCCAAAGTTTAATGGTGTTGTTCTCTTATTCAAATTATAAGTGATATAACTAAACAAATTAATAATTAATTAGGTGAAGCTGTGCTCTTGAATTTGTCATTGCATCATCCTATGCAATGTGGTGAATTATTATTGCTCATTATTGTCTATAAGCTATTTTAGTTATTTAAATAACATAGGTTATCTTAAAATATTGATTAATGGCATTGTATTATAATAGCCTGTTACACCACCTAAATGTATTTACTTTCTTCTAATTCTCGTTGTCAGTGCAGGCTTGTTTAGCTTAATATTGACCGTTATGAAAAGTGACTAGTGTAGCCTGCATAAAAAAGCCTTGAACATAAAACAACAGGACAAAAATATAGTTGCTGACTAGACATAATCATTTCATGACTCTAGACACTTCTTTGTGAAGACAGTAGCATAATACAGTGAAATAATATGTTCTTTAGCCATTCAGAAACAGCTGTCATGTGCGTGGGTAAAATTTACCCGCTGGCGGTTTTGGGTATACAGCGACCCCTGGCGGTTCTAGTGTTAAAACAGTTTCACATACAAGAGTTAATGTTAAAATCACAGAATATAATAGAAAACTAGTATCAAGAGAGGGCATTACTAGCTAACTTTTATCTGAGGACTGTAAAAATACCCTTTTAGTCAACTGAGAACATTTTCCACTGGATTTGCTATGTTAAATGTAAAAAAATACAAAATACTTAAGCTGAAGTCAGTGTCCGTAAATGAATGTACACAATTATTGTGTTAATTTACAAGAGTAGAAACCAAAATCATATGTGATGAAATCATCAACTGGATAAGAAAAAATAAAATCATCAATAAATGTAAATAATACATTGAAAACCATATTTAAGGGGGAGGGGGAGGGGGGGTTACACTGTTAAAGAGTTGGATTCTCATGCTAAACATGGCTAACGTTTCAAAAAACAATTTGGACGTATGACGGAGTATTTCTGTGCCAAATACACTCCTTCCGGGTTCGTAAAAGGTTTGGAAAGTTGTTGTTTTTTTTTCAACTTGGCTCTTCATGATGTCATGATTCAGCGTGCTTCATTCGGGTTAGGGAAGTCATCAGCAGCGCTGCACAGGACTTGCTCGAGAAGAATGTCTCCAAAGAAGTGTGTTTTTTCATGTAAGGGAAAGACAACCTTGTTTAGCTTCCCAAAGAACTCGGCGTTAAGGGAACAGTGGATGCAGTTTGTTTGGTTACACTTTATTTCGATAGTCCACTTTAGACATTCTACTAACTATAAGTAACTTTGTAACTACATGTCAACTACATGTCAACTAATTCTCATTAATTTGCAACTACATGTCTACTAACTCTCAGAGTAGACTGTAAGGGTAGGTTTAGGCTTAGTAGAATGTTGACAAAGAAAGTGTTAGAAGATATTAAGCAGACAGTCTACACAAGTTGACAAAGAAAGTGTTAGAAGATATTAAGCAGACAGTCTACTAATACTCTACTAACTGCTAGTTGACATGTAGTTGCAAAGTTACTTGCTGTTAATAGAATGTCTAAAGTGGACTATCGAAATAAAGTGTTACCGTTTGTTTTTCCGGGGCAGCAATGGAGTTTCTCACGTGTGTGTTTGTTCCCGTCATTTCGGTGACGAATGTTTTATAAACAAGGCCCAGTTCGACGCTGGATTTGCAGATCGTTTAATACTTAAAGATAGAGCGATAAAAGATCCCGGTCATGAGCTGGATTCGCAGGCGGTGAGTAAGGCCGGGCATACACTGTGCAATTTCTGTGCGATTTCATCAAGGTACCAACTCACACTGTACGAGCAGATCGCATACGATGTAAAGTCAAAGCTCACAATTTACGTGCTCACACTGTACGGTCCGATTGTCGAGCACAATTTATGTGCTCACACTATACATGTGAAATACTCGAGTTCTGCAGACGATGACACTGTATATGGACGATAGCCAGAGACATCTAAAATACAAAAAAATAAAAAATGGAATCAGTTATCGATGGTATCAAGATGATTTGGCATTTCCAATTAATTAATTGAATTATTACCATTAATATTGTTATTATTATTATTATTATGGTACTTGTATTATTACGTTTATATATCTATTACAATTAATTTGCCCCGCAATAATTTCATAGCTCATTACCGCAAAACTGACGCGCGGATAATAAATGATTAAATTAGCTTACTCCTTATTGATTTAAAACATTTAGATATATTACACAATGAATAGGCCTATAATTAAAATTCCGTCTAAAGTAGCCTATGTCCGAACACTGTAATAATCAGTCATCAATGAAAATATAAAACTCGTTTAACACAAAATACTTCAATTATGTTGTTGTTGTTGTTGTTGTTCCCTATCGAATGGGAACTCGCACTGCGTCCCCTAGAGGACACTTTGCTGCTTCTTTTGGGGAACGCCCTTAGCGTGACCGGTGTCTGAAGTGCATGTGGAAACACGACAATGAACTTGACATTGGCCTATGACGTGTTACTGGTGCGACCAAGAGTATAAAAGGGCACATGTAGCACACGTCATCAGCTTCTTGTCTTCAGGAGCCGTTTGCTTGTGTGACAGTACGTTTGAAAAAACGGTCGCCAGCTCTGTTGCTCTCGAACCGGATCTGGAAGCCCGGTCTCCGGTTTCTTCCGATCCGGCAGAGAGCATGTTACTCGGCCGGTCTAGCTCCGAGAAGATAGACGTGACAGGAGTTGAGGCGGAGGCTACATCACATACCGCCTCCTCATCATCACCCGTGTATGGGGAACTCTTGGACGTCATGACCCGCGCCACCACCAGGCTAACCCTGGACTGGTCGGCGGAGATGCAGGAACGCGCGTCTAGTAGCCGTCTGGATTCCTAGCACTATTGTGCAATAAGGCCTCTTTTCGCACTTAGGGTTGTGAAACGTAAAACTGTACGTTGATGGGTGACTGTGACTGGCCCGCATCAACTCTGACCCTTACAGTGTGTTGGCAGTTGCTGGTGTGTTTCTGGGGATAAGAACTTCTTAGAGTTCCTGGCTTATGCCTGCCGATAAGGCACTCATTCCTTCAGCATGGCGGCGCGGGTATCTCCGCCGCTCATGTGATCTTGCCCTCCGTGCAACCAAACAAGCGGCTTGCACCATTGGCCGCTCTCTTGCGGCACTCATTGTCACGGAGAGGCATTTATGGCTTAACCTGTCGGGGCTAAAGGAGAAGGACAGGTCTTTTCTCCTTGATGCCCTGGTTTCGCCTGCTGGGCTTTTCCGAGCTGCTGTTGAGACAGTAGTCCGTAAGTTCAGGGAGGCGAAGGTTAAGTCAGCAGCGTTTGAGCACTACATCCCTCGCCATAGGCGGTGTCCTGTTGGTCAACCACCTGAAGCTGAGCCTGCCGCCGGGAAGTCAGAAGGCGAGCGTAGCTGCGAGAGCCCCGCCTCGCTCAACAGGACCTCAGGGAAGTTATCAAAGTCAAGAAAGGCAAGCCGAAGCCCTGACTTCAAGGCTTTGATTTGATTTACTGTTATATTTTGTTAAATAAAGCCCCTTACTAGCCGCAGTTGAATGTTGATTTCATTTTTGCAACTTTATGTTGTCATTTGCAACTTGAAATATATTATTTCTTCGACTACAATTTTGTCATGTAGTGGGGATCAGTCCCTAATTTCAATTCATAGTTTTCCCAGTACAATGGCGGTTTTCCCGTTGTATCGGTGTTAGGTTGTGAGATGTGTTGAGGAACGTGGGCTATTCCGCGAATCGTGTCACACTCCTTCAGCTATTTTCTCTCTGTTATACAAATTGTGTTATGGGTTTAGAAAGTTGGGCAGAATTTTTTCTTGCTTCCCACTTCTTATTTTCAAGTAAACGGAATGAGGCAGGTTGCCTCCGTACTGCACACGACTGTGAGATGTGTTGAGAAGATGGGCAGTATTGCAGCTTGCATTCCCACTTCTTAATCTGTTACGCAATAAGGCAGGGCGCTCCCTCCTCTGTATTGCGCTTAACACTGTGAGATATATGCGAGAAGGGTGGGCTATTCCGCGGCTCGCGTCCCACTTCCTCGGCTGTAATCCTCACAGTATTATATGGTTTGAAGTAGATGGGCAGTATCGCTTCTCGCGTTCCCACTTCTTATAATTTACTGTGTGATAGCGCAGGGAGGGATTTTTCCCTCCGTTTGTGTGCACAGATGTGAGAAGTACGCGGAGATGGTTGGCTATTCCGCGGCTAGCGTCCCACTTCCTCGGCTATGATCCTCACAATATCCAGATGTGAGAAGTACGCGGAGATGGTTGGCTATTCCGCGGCTAGCGTCCCACTTCCTCGGCTATGATCCTCACAATATCATAACGGTTGAAGTAGATGGGCTATATCGCTTCTCGCGTTCCCACTTCTTATGACCTGCAGTGGTTATCACAAGGGGGTTTCCCTCCGTTTGTGTGGATAGATGTGAGAAGTAAGCGGAGATGGTGGGCTATTCCGCGGCTCGCGTCCCACCTCTTCGGCTATGATCCTCACAATATCAAGA
>NW_015639576.1:168383-198294 GCF_001515625.1 Sinocyclocheilus rhinocerous | reverse complement strand
GGTGGGCTATTCCGCGGCTCGCGTCCCACTTCCTCAGCTATGATCCTCACAATATTATAACAGTTGAAGTAGATAGGCTATATCGCTTCTCATGCTCCCACTTCTAATGACCTGCAGTGGTTTGCACAAGGGGGTTTCCCTCCGTTTGTGTGCATAGATGTGAGAAGTAAGCGGAGATGGTGGGCTATTCCGCGGCTCGCGTCCCACCTCTTCGGTTATGATCCTCACAATATCAAGACAGTTTAGGGTAGATGGGCAGTACCGCTTCTCGCGTTCCCACTTCTTGTAAATTACCGCGTGATAGCGCAGGGGGGGTTTTCCCCTCCGTTTTTCTGCACGGATGTGAGAAGTACGCGGAGATGGTGGGCTATTCCGCGGCTCGCGTCCCACTTCCTCAGCTATGATCCTCACAATATTATAACAGTTGAAGTAGATAGGCTATATCGCTTCTCATGCTCCCACTTCTAATGACCTGCAGTGGTTTGCACAAGGGGGTTTCCCTCCGTTTGTGTGCATAGATGTGAGAAGTACACGGAGATGGTGGGCTATTCCGCGGCTCGCGTCCCACCTTTTCGGCTGTGATCCTCACAATATCAAGACAGTTTAGAGTAGATGGGCAGCACCGCTTCTCGCGTTCCCACTTCTTATAATTCACCGTATGATAGCGCAGATGAGAGGTATGCGGAGATGGTGGGCTATTCCGCGACTCGCGTTCCACTCCTGCTGTGACCCTCAAGATACTACGTTTGGGAAGAGGGGTAGTAGGCCTATCGCCTCTCGCGTTCCCAATTCCTAGCACTGTTGTGCAATAAGTCCTCTTTTTGCACTTAGGGTTGTGAAACGTAAACTGTACGTTGATGGGTGACTGTGAGCTGGCCCGCTTCAACTCTGACCCTTACAGTGTGTTGGCAGTTGCTGGTGTGTTCCTGGGGATAAGGATTTCTTAGAGTTCCTGGCTTATGCCTGCCGATAAGGCACTCATTCCTTCAGCATGGCGGCGTGGGGATTCGTTCCCCAAAGTGTCCTCTAGGGGACGCAGTGCGAGTTCCCATTCAATAGGGAACGTCTCAGGTTACCCATGTAACCATGGTTCCCTGAGAAGGGGAACGATACACTGCGTCTCCCTGCCATGCGTCAGGCATTCCTGTGCACGACTCCTTCAGACAAGAAGCTGATGACGTGTGCTGCAGGTGCCCTTTTATACTCTTGGTCGTACCAGTAACATGTCATAGGCCAATGTCAAGTTCATTGTCGTGTTTCCACATGCACTTCAGACACTGGTCACGCTGAGGGCGTTCCCCAAAAGAAGCAGCAAAGTGTCCTCTAGGGGACGCAGTGCCTCGTTCCCCTTCTCAGGGAACCATGGTTACATGGGTAGCCTGAGATGTTTTTTCACTATGAATGCCCTATATCAGCCATAAGAGATTATTATTTTTTTTTTAGAAAATAAATTACGACAATACCCATTATGTCTCTCGTCTCCTCTGAGAATATGTGCCGCTAAAGGGATAGTTCACCCATGAACTTCACAAATGAAAATTTGATGTTTATCTGCTTACCCCCAGGGCATCCAAGATGTAGGTGACTAAAAAAAAAAACATACACAAACAAAACCAAATTAAACCCTGCGGCTCGTGACGATACTTTGATGTGTAAAGACAGAAAACGATCGGTCTGTGCAAGAAACTGAACAGTATTTATATCATTTTTTTACCTCTGATTCACGCAATGTCCAAACTGTTCAAACTGTCCTGAGTGGCGGCGCGCGTCCTTCTGAGCGCGTTCTCAACAGCAGGTGCGTGAGGCATCTTCTTCTTCTTCTTGCTTTACGGCGGATCGCAGACTTATAAGTGCATTACCGCCACCTATCTCTCAAGTGGGCCATTGACACTCCTAATTGAGATTGTAGATAGAGTGTCAATGGTCCATTTGGTAAAAGGACCTCTGCTGCAACATGTTCTGATGTAGACATCCACCATCCAATCAGAATTGAAAAAGGGAGTGTGCTTTCGGAAGCATTTTACCCGCTTGCTTTCAAATTCTTTTCACACACTTAAAATAATCTTGCACATTCATATCCATCAGATGATCTGTCAAAGCTTCTAGTGTAGGCGCCCTAAGCTGTTTGCATAATCTATGCACTCAAAATGTTAATTATGGTACAAAGAAACATAAACTACACGTCCCCCAAGTCATGCTAAAACCGAAAAAAGTTATAATTCATTCCATGTTGCATTTAAAAAGGAATGTAAAACTTACAACAGAGCATTTTACAGTAAGAGTGATGAAGCAATGCATTTTTCCAACAGACAAGCAACAGCGACCATGCCAAACAAATTACAACCAGGTGAGTAAAGGAAGGAAGTTATGCATTTAAAGTACCAACCAGATCTCAGTCTCAGATAGCATCCCACAGACAGTGGAAAGAATAATGAATGAGGATGCAGTAAAGGCATAATGTTTTCTTGGAAACACAGTCTGGTTAATACTGTTCCAGGTAGAATTTAGGACGTAGCACAACAATTCTGATTACAAGACATCTATTTCCCCCCATTGTATTTAAAAATCAGTTTTCTGTGCTTATTTTTGTTCTGTCTGTGAGGGAGCAGCATCAAAACTGCATGACTGTAGAAGTGCACAGCTAGGAAGGAACACTGACACTAAAATTAAATGATCAGCTTAGACACTAATTGGATGCTAACAATAGACAATAAACAATGCTTTCTCTTTGAATAATAAAAAAAGTAGAAATAAACAACTGGAAAAAGAACCAACAGGCAATGAAACACAGAGGCAACACTAACAAAAAGCAACTTTTACCTCACACAGTTCTCTGGTCTCTGACCAGTCAGGCACTGAGTCAGCAAGATGTAGTACAACTTGGGCTGTCGTTTTGTCACAGTTGATTCATCAATAAACCAAGTTCTTAGAAAAAGAGAAAAAAAAACCCCTGAAAGTAACATGCAACAACAGCAGGATGTTTAAGGAAAAGTGCTCAATTTTGTTCAACGAAAAAGGGAAATTAACTTCTATTTCTTCTATTCTATTTCATTTCTACTCAAGCACCATGTACATCTGATCCCAGACTGATCTCCACATCTGCTTTGATTTACATGCAACATTTGGAATATTTTTGCATCATACCACAAAAGTCTGCAAGAGAAAACAAACTAGCACTTCTGTATCACCACAATAAAAAAGTTATTTTAAAACGCCAGGGCCTATGTTTAATCCATGAGGACATGGTGGTGGTGGTGGTGGTGGGGGGGGTTTAATGTAAACAAGGCCAGCAGCCCAGACTTCACCTCACTTGGGACAGCCAATCAAGATTTATATGGACTGTCAAGCTTATTTCTGCATGCAGTTTGTATTTCTGGACAGAATTTGTTTTTCTGCAAGTACAGTTTCACAACAGAGCAAAGTGTTTTTCAGTAAATAAGTAGGTCTACTTTCAATCACAGCCATATTTTTTATTGCACTGTATAAACTTGAACTTGAAATGTACAAATACTTTGGTGTGAGTAATATTCTTGATATTTGCAGCAATCAAAAAGTATTTAAAATACTGTATTCACAAAACATTTCTACTGCTGTTTGTTTACACCTGCAGAGTGAGTTGTTCCATCTATGAAGACCCTTGGCTTCTTTATTTTATTTTATTTTTACCACAGGCAGTCATGTCATCATATATATTTAGATTTTAAATACCGTACCTTTACACGAATGCCTTTGAACAGCAAACTGAAATCTAAGCTGCAGTAGGTTTTGAAAGTGTCCTTAGATTTAAACTGTGAAGCACGGATATTGTGCATCTCCCAGGCACAGCGCATGCTCCTCCATAAGTCTGTGTACAGCCAGTGGCAACACATGAGGATGGTGTCTGTGACAATTTCAACTGTAAACAGCAAACTTGACAAAAAGCTAATTAACCACAGCTAGCGGCTTGTGGGCCGTAGCAGATGGGTAGTCACATCAAAGCAGTGAGATCGACTGAGTGCTGTTTGTGGTTTCCTGAATGTTAAAGAAAATACAGCAGGACAGTTACTGGGAATAGTTGTCAGCTCCTTGCCCAAAGCTGTTTTTTTGGCATTTCAGTTCATACAGTTCATAATTCATTTCTTGAGATTTTTTTTTAACAACTCATATATTTCCATTACAGAATTCGGTAACACTTTCTATACTCCAACTGAAAAAAAAATGCAATGTTTTATATGGTTACATTTTGTTTTGATGGTCCCTTTAATCAATCGATTATAAGCAACTTTGCAACTACATGCCTACTAACTCTCATTAGAGTATTAGTATGCTCAGAATCTAGTATGGAAGTAGCAGACATACTAATACTCTAATGACCGCTAGTTGATATGTAGTTGCAGAGTCACTTATCAACAGCTGCTTAAAGGGTACAATCAAAATAATCAAACTGATATTACAATAAAAATAGTTCAAAGCAAATGTGTCATATTACACATTCATCTGATCTGATATCTGATCTTATGGCTGTTTGAGAGAAAAAATTTTTTAAATATGTAAAAATGTAAAATAAGTAAATATTATAATATATTAAAACTGTTCTTATGAATATTCATGAGATGATACAACATATTATACGTTTTTTTTTTTATGCATTATGCATTCATTATAATGCCTTAAGAATACCCTTAGAATGTATTATAAATACGGGCTTCATAGAAAGTGTTACCCAGAATTCTAATAAACACCACAGTAATCAACCACAATACTGTAGTACAACACTGTAGTGCAACACCCTAGAAATCGCCTAGAACAAATAGCAACTCCCTATCAACCAGCCAACAACCAAAGGCTCACAGCACTCATATATTACACAGAAAAATAGCTGACATCAAACTGATTCTCACGTTGACTGAAGAAGACTGAAGACTGATGACAGAATCTAAAAATATAAACAAGGCTTATTAAACAAAAGGGCAATCAGGCGTTACAGCATGCGTGAAACAAACAACTACCGACCATGAACTCAGGAGACAAAGGAATTTAAATACAGACTCAAATAAGGTAATTAACGAAAACAGCTGAACCAAACAAAAGTATAACCTCTGCAACTATGACAACCAAGGTGTAAGGCATTTGCGAACATCACACCAATGAACGATGGAATCTCCGCATTCCATCAGAAAACTAACATCTCTTCTCAACCATATGAGAGTCGTAAAAGCTGAACCATGGTCAGCCCAGGCGCCAACTTTCTCAAATGAGTTCCTGTCTCGCTCTGCTTATCTTTACAAGAAACACAAGATGAGGGTGATTTACCAAACCACCTCCGGTATCGACAAGCACTAGGACAGCAAGAACTGACCCCCCCCCATCTGGATTCATTTAAGCAACAGAACGTCAGTAGGTTTCGTGACTGGCTTCAGCATAACAGCATAGATAATAATAATAAGAAATGTTTCTTGAACAGCAAATCAGCATATTATAATGATTTCTGAAGGATCATGGGACACTGAAGACTGGAGTAATGACTTTTGTCATCACAGGAATAAATTACACTTTAAAATAGAATATGGTTATTCTTTCAAAAGCAAAAAACAAAAACAAAAGAAAAACTTACCTACCCCAAACTTGTATGTTCCACTAGGCCTTGATCATTTTGATGGTACATCACTTGTATCATTAGACTGTAAAATCTGGTTACATTTACTTGTTTTTTTCAGTGAGCCCATGTTTGCAACTGCTGCTATACACTGAAATGCACTGGAAAGTTATTTCCAACAATGATGCATACAATTGATCAAACGTATAAAGGACATAAGAAAACATTTATAACGTCTCAAAATAGTTTAATTTCAAATAAATCTTTTGAACTTCCTATTCAACAAAAAAACCTGAAAAATGTATCATGGTTTCAACTAAAATATTTAGCAGCAGAACTGTTTTCAGCATAGATAATAATAATAAGAAATGTTTCTTGAACAGCAAATCAGCATATTATAATGATTTCTGAAGGATCATGGGACACTGAAGACTGGAGTAATGACTTTTGTCATCACAGGAATAAATTACACTTTAAAATAGAATATGGTTATTCTTTCAAAAGCAAAAAACAAAAACAAAAGAAAAACTTACCTACCCCAAACTTGTATGTTCCACTAGGCCTTGATCATTTTGATGGTACATCACTTGTGTCATTAGACTGTAAAATCTGGTTACATTTACTTGTTTTTTTCAGTGAGCCCATGTTTGCAACTGCTGCTATACACTGAAATGCACTGGAAAGTCAGTCAAAATGAGGGACTGCAGAAAGCATTGCCTTTGGCTACTCTTTCTCATTTTGTGTCCCTTTGCTAGCACCCTGTTAGCAATGCAGGTGTTGGACTTGCATTTTGAAAGGCACATAAATACTAATTTGTATTGTAATCAGATCTTTGAATTGTACAACACATAACAGTCACAGAATCATAACGCAGAATTCCTCTTTGAATCTGGCCTCAAACACCGCACCAATGCAACAAGGTAACAATGCAACTCTTCTTTCTCACTCTTTTCTCACACACACACACACACACACACACAGATATGTCTGGTTTGCTATCCTAGTGGGGACTCTCCATAGGCGTAATGATTTTTCTACTGTACCGACCGTATATTCTATTGTCCTACACCAATTGTTTACTTACGCAGTACATTGCGGGTTGTAATCTAAAGCTTTACCAAATGCTTTTCTTATTTAGATTTTCTGTCTTGTTTGCAGCCAAAATATCTAAAAATTCTTAAATCAAGAAGGATTTTCTCGACAAGTAAAAATTAATGTCTTGTTTTCAGAAAAAAAACAAGTCAAAATTAAGTGAGTTTTTGCTTGAAACAGGCAAAATAATCTGCCAATGGGGTAAGCAAAATAATTTTGTTTTCTGATCGAAATAAGATTATTTTGCTTACACCATTGACAGATTATTTTGCTTGTTCTAAGCAAAAAGTCACTTAATTTTGACTTGTTTTTTCTGAAAACAAGTCAATAATTTTTGCTTGTCTAGAAAATCATTCTTGATTTAAGAATTTTTAGATGTTTTGGCTGGAAACAAGACAACAAATCTAGTAAGAAAAGCATTTTTTTGCAGTGTATATATGTGTATATATACATATCTATGGTTGTACCTGCATTGATGGTCATGTGACCTGCGTTTTCGGTTGTGTAGCGTGGACGGAGAACTTTTCTGAAACGCAGTGAAAGCGCAAGCGTAGACAAGGAACCTTTTTCATTTTAAAATGCTGTTTTAAAACAAAAGCACACTAGTGTAAACAGGGCCTAATATTGACAGATTTAGCTTGAACTTCTGTGTTCTGTTTGAAAATGTGTATACTGCTTGAAGATGCTTAATTAAACATCTGGTTGACACTTTTTCCCCCCTAAAATACATACAGACAATTTCCAAACAGAAACAGTCACTGGAATGGATATAAGTCACATTTATCTAAAAGGCACACCTACTTTGTTGTATGCATTTTACACTTACTGCAGAATAATATCAGTGTACTATTTTGATTAGGTGAAAGGAATCATATTTTATTTGCAATTTTAGGATTTTCATTTTAGGGGGGCTCAGCCCCCAATAAGGGAATAATAATAATAATAATAATAATAATAAAAAAAATAAAAAAAATGGTAGGGTGATATTCTAAACTAATTGCAGTATTCCACTGTATTGCATAGCTGGTTATAGTCTCTTTCTATGTTCATGTCTGTCACTGTATTTAAAATAATTTCTCTGCATGACTGTATGGTAGTTAATGCCACATGCACTGTAATATGTTTTATATTTAAAGTAAAATTTTCAAATGAAAATAGCAACATGATCATTTTATAAAGTATGCATTCGTATGTGTTAAAGTCAGCATGTAGCGATTGTCTTTTTTTCTCTACTGTGACGTCTATCCGAGTGAAATGGCATCTGAAATGAGAGGGCGGGACTTGATTTCGTCCTTCGGGAATTGATTGGATGAATGGAAGTTGGGGCATTGCTAACAAAATGGAGGCAGATCTGAATGCCAGTTTGCAGTTAGTTGTGGGGGGATTTCTCTCCACTGGAATCCCCGCCGACACCCTAGCATGAATAATTTTTTATTTATTGAGGAAGACGACGACGACGAGGGCGATCAATGGCACAAAACAAAACATGCCTAACAGCGCGCGTGCGAGAGAGACTGTCTGAATGACTGAGTAATGTTGTGGTAATATCCTAATATCCTTTACATTATTAAGAGTAGTGTACTCCCCCATGGCTTGCGTCAGCACTGGCCAATGCATTGATTTCTATAAAGTGAAGCATCAGCTTCAGCTTTTCCCCCTGTTGTTTATCCCAGCGTTTACCCCTCACGTCACTAGCTCCGCCCTTGCACCATAGCTCGTGACCGGAAGAGAAGATGAGTCGTTTTGAGGGGGAGGGGAGGTTAATGTTTTTGATTAAAGATTACGAGGGCACATTAATTAAAAAAAAAATAATGAAGTGCACAGTTAAATTATTTATAATAAACACTACAGTATTCCATTACAAAATAAGAATTAAAAATTTTGATTTCATGTCGACTTTAAGGGCTACATTTTCACTGGAGGAAACAGCTGTGGTGTGATGAGGGGTGAATGGAGTGAAAACTTTACACTAGATGGGAAACCGATTGCTCCCCATGACATTTTGCAAACTGTATTTATGACAAAGAAATGCACAGATGTAGATATTATAACAGTCTATCGATTGTCCTCTGTTTCTCGCACTGCAGATTGAAGAATGCGCTGAAAGATGGGGAGGATCCAAGGACTGCTGCCATTTTCATATGAAATATAAAGGGGACTGAGGCGATCATGGGGGAGTAGAAATTTAGGGAAGATAAAGCTCCCCTAAAATGGCCTTGAGATGCCCATGATTTGCACCATTCTCAAACCAAAGGACACTTCACAAACAAGCAGTAGCCTACTGCAGTTTATGCATAGTTCACTGTAATGCTTTCAAAAGCTCATTTTCATCTGTCACATCACATCCAAGCCTAATTATATTTATTATTGATAGACCTATAAACTATTTAAAAATGCTATACTAGTATTTAATTTTGGTGTATTCATTTGACCATTTATTTTTAGAATCGATCTTTACTCCCTCACATTTATTTCTAGCTCATCTGTTGAAAGGTTTTAACACTTCTTATGTATAGGCACCCAGAAGAAAAGTGATGCTCAATATCCTAGAAAAGTCAAATATAGTGACAGTACTTACAGTCCGCATACTCTATGATCCCCTGCACTGAGTCAGAGATGATGTTCGTGAAGAAGTGAAGTTGGCATGAAAGTGCAACGCAAGCTGCAGGGAGAACTAAGACAACCTTTTAGCACAAGTCCTATAATCCTATTGATCTTAAAGCCTAGAGTCCAGAGTGAGGAACTTATGCCTCTCATAGGGGTATCAGAGAACAGGGAGCATCCAGCCAGCATTATGAACAAGCCACCTTCAGCCCCTCCATCATCTTCCAGCCTAAATCCGCTCTCCCATTCCATTGCCTGTAGCCATCTTACTATATATTAGAAGCTACTGAACATGGTAACCCCATGGTAAAAGCCATGCACATCAATGTTAATGAGTTCATCTGTGACTGATATGTTGTAATGTAGATGGAGCCAATCCAAGCACGGAGATCTGACCTTCTCTAACTCCAATATCCCTTTAGTCAGGAAGCTGACCGAATGGCCAAAGGAGAATTCCAAAGCCTATCAGTGAGCAATCTCAGCGGTGCAGGTGACTTCCCATGGTGCTCATGATCTACCGATGAGCCCCGCTAACCCTTTGGGTGGAAGGCTTGGTGGGAAGGAACAGTGTGACAGCATGTCCTCTCCAACATTTACCATTTAAATGCTATGCGCCACTCCTCCAGTCCACCCTGTCAGTTTGCACTGCCTTCTTGTTGGTATTTCTTAAATGCCAGTGCCAGTCACGAATAGGTCAGAACAGCCTATTGCAGCGAGCTTTGTCACTAATAAATGGGAGGTTGGCGGTAAAGTAGGAAATATTGCCCCACAAACAGCTACGGACAACATAAACAGCCACAGGTCCCACATGGCAAAGCATCGCTTCAGGAAAGTGACAGCTCCTCCTGGGAATAAAGAAACACGTGTTGCCTCATAGTAGCACAGTGCAATCTAATTTCATACCGAAGGGATGGGCTTCCACTCCCTGGCGATGTGAAAGCTTATAGATGTACTTAATAATGGGGTTTGGATTTGGGAGCTCAGCCAAAAGCTGAAAGACGTGCCTTTTAGTAGCTACACCAAACATGTGACAAAGAATGTAACCTTAAAATAAAACACTTAAAATAATGCTTGAAAATCCACAACATGTACGTTCTGCCATGAGACGAGGCAGAGCATATTTACAGTCTCTTAAGACAGGAAAAAAAGTCTTACATAACCTATTAAATTCACAAGAAAGTGACTGTTTGTGAACTGAAAATGGTGGGGGTAAAGCACTATATCTAATGAGAATGAAGAGGCTAACGGCCAATAACAAATAATATGAAAGGCAAATATGAAATCAATCAAATGAGGTCTGAAATGTAAAATTGGCTGGTTCCTTTTTATGCTTTTGTTTCAGTCTGGCTGCTGACAATGTCAAAGCTGAGCCTCCAAAACAGCAAAGCAGCATGGATAAAGTAATTGACTCTGGTGCAGAAGTGACTTCCACGCCGTGGCTAATGGATTCACGAAAAGCCACACGCTCAGGATTAAGAGAGGCGAGGTGTGAGCAGACTGCGCTCTCTAATGCTAATTAATAGCCATTTAAGGAAGACACTCACACAGACACACAGCTGCCTCAGCCAAGTCAATGACAGCGTAGGAGTACAGAGAGGCAAGTGCTGTCAATCACCGTGATGCTCACATGCTGGAATTGAGTTTTCAAAATTTCTATAGAGAAAATTTCTTGAGAATCAAATTTTCTATACTGTGCTTGTTAGAATAGTATGTGCTAGACAAGTCAACCCTTTATTTAATCAAAGCATAAAGATGCACAAATCTAACAACCCTACTGCATACTTCGATCGATAATTAATGATATAAAAGTGACAAAACCTTGGGATGTCAACCTATGGAGCACATCTCTGAGTCTGCATTACTTGTTCTTAAAGAGGCATCCAACAATTGCAGGATTCAGAAATCAAAGAGGATCCAAGGTTGCTACAGTACAGTAGGACAACCACATTGGTCCTCATGGCAAATGAATAAGGATTAAAATACATTCTCAGCCTTGAGAATACTATAGCACTAAACAGCATTTTACTTGGCATGATAGCCCTGCTGAAAAGACCAGCATATTTTGTATTTTGGCTACAGATCCCCTAACCAGGATTCTTAGCTAGCTTAACCAGCTAGATCTGTTTGGTCAACAAGAAAAAATAATCGGTTACCAAAAAGCCATGCTTGTCGACCAGTTGGCATATATTTTGTAAATGCATGTTATAGATCTTATTGTGAACAGTTTATTTATTTATTATTTTTACCTATAACCATCATTTTTCAATTTCATAACTCAATAAACGACAGACTCGTCTCTCTTTCTGCTAGACTTCTCCAATCATTTAGTTTACTTGAACCCCACCCCTCCACAATTGAGTGCAAGCAGTGGATTGCTGTACGTTTTGAGTGCATTGGCCACTTCTTAAAATCTAATCAACAACAAATGGATAGAACCAAATCCCTGTCGTACATTTTTTTTTCTTATTCGTTAATATGTTCTCAGATGTACAACACAGTACAGAATAAAAGATCTGTCGCTACTTCCTTTTCCTCATGACTTTAACACCACCAAACTCACCATGCCCTTCACCCACTGAGTCCCATCAATATAAATAATGAAAATAAATAAGCTTTTTCGATAATCTGTACTTTGATGTACAATATGGAACAAAAGATCTGTTGCTACTTTCATTTCTATCCTGCTTTAATAATAATATCTAAGCTGGTATTTTCAGCAGGAGTTCAGGAATAACTAATTTTTGCACTTAATTTTTGAAATACAAATGCAAATCATATGGTGTGAGAAGTACCACAAAACAAATTCCCACACTCAAGTCTCAAACACAGAAATCATGTATTTATATTAAAGTGTACATCTGTGCACAGGGCCTGCTTTAAAATTCAAAGTGCTCTTTTTAAACATTAAGGTATATTTTTGATGCAGATGTGAAGAGTCTTGCTCGTGTGCGAGCATGAATACAGCTGCATTTAAGCCTGTGGGGCGTATGTACTCTTCACAGAGATATATAGTGCTGCTTTAAGGCATTAAGATGATACTTCCTGCCCTCTCGCTGCATTCCCGGCATCCTCCCAAGGACGAGTGTCAGAAAGCAATTGCTATTAGTCTGAGTATGCTCTGCTAGTGGATACATTTAGGTAGCTTTTAGCAGATGAGTAACGTGTCATCGATTAAGATTAGCGCCAATTCTAGCATTGTGTCATAAAAAACAAAAAGATAGTACTCACTCCTTCATTGCTGAACGTAAGGTGAACTGTAAGAATGATAAAAAAGGTAAAAAAGAAAAAAAAGAGAGAAGAAAGATAGAGAGAGAAAGAGAAGCAAACATCTCATATACATAATGCGGTGTATTAATAAACTACTCAAGCCTCTACTGCTTGATGGATGTGAGTGACACAGCTCGCTTGGCAGTGAGAGGATTCAGCAATTGATGTTCTCTTTACAAGATGAAACATCATCTAAAACCCCTGAGAAAAATTAGGCAGTTAGCTTTCTCCCAAGGCAAGCTGAACTCAGCTCAGTCAGATCAAAACAAACTGTTTTGCTAAAGTATATACAAATAATTATAAGTTTCAAATCTTGCTTAATAATGTTTATAGTGTTTACACAGTAAGAAAGACCGACTGGAATGCCTTTAAATGACTCCTGGAAGTCACTGTGAGCATCGATTTGCACTACAATGCTCTACAAGAGTAGCAGTGCCTTAAAAATAAACACAGAGATCAGACTTAAAGGGGTCATATGACGTTGCTAAAAACAACATTATGTTGTGTATTTGGTGTAATTCAATGTGTTTATGAGGTTTAAGGTTCAAAAAACACATTATTTACCACATAATGTACATTATTGTTCTGCAGGTTCAGGAAACAGTCCTCCATAAAATGCATCACACAGCATCACACACGGCGGACTTGAGTGAGGAACGGTAAGCGGACTTGAGAACGGCGCGGCCTGTGAGCTTGCGGCAACCAAATGTTACGACCCTGGGCTGGACTCCGCTTCGTCCACGGTGAAAGCCGATCCGGCGATCCACAGCGCAAAGTTTATGTATTCCCTCAGCGACCAGCAAGGATCAGCTCTAGGCATGACAAAGTGGATATCGTCCTCTTTTAGAAGGCCAAACAAAGTAGTTTAGCTTTCACAACGAATCACACAGCGTCTAGACATGGCGGCAGCAACAATACTACAGCGAGAATAAATGTTACGCCTTCTTTCTTTGTGTGAACATTTGGGCGTTGTTATGCAAATCTTCCCACACAGTGACATAGACATGTGGGGGCGTGTTTAAACGAGCCGTTTTAGGAGGGCGTGGACAAGTCTTAACTTTTATAAAGAATATCTCTTTAGATTTGAGACTTTAGTCTTTGCAACTTTACAGATCTTCTTTATGCACCAAGAGCTTGTAACACTCCAAAGAGAAAGGAAAAATTTAAATCGCATCATATGACCCTTTTAAGGGTGAATAATGTCAAAAGATAGATTATTTAAGAGTAAAATGTATTTATAATGGGTAAAGACATTAAGTGATTAGTCAGAATGAAAGCGAGCTGCACCATCTATACTCCGCCAACAAATACTGGCTCATGGCTAAGAATCATAAGAGTAAGGATCCTTAAAAAGTACTTAATAATAGTCCAAGCTTAATTATATTCTTCTAATGTTCACATAAAGAGCGTTTTAATGGATCTAGGAGCTGTTGAAATACTCTAAATATTTTCACTGTGATAACACCAACATTATGTGAAAAACAGTTAACCTTGCCCTGTCATTCTCTGTGTTTATTCATGTTGTAAACTGTGGGAAGCAATTGATCATTCAGCATCACTGACAATCTAATATCCTTCACAATTTCTGACAGCTTAAACTTTCCTTCTTTCCTAGCAAAATGGAAGTTGATAATGATTATGAATTTGTCATGCTAGGCCAGAGAGGGAGAGCTGTATTGTTTTACTGGTGTCACTATTTAAATATTTCCACAAGTAATATGAGGGTGATTTATTGCTATGGTTCTAACATCTCAAATCCTCTCTTATTCTTTCTCAGTAGATGATTAATCACTTTTAAGGCCCATTATTTGGATGTGTGACCCTTAAAAACTGATTAATGGCAAATTCTTAAAAACAGGGTAAATTAAGAAGAAGCAATTCAAAAGGTCTTACTTAAATTGGGACTTAAATGATAGCTGATCTTGTTTAATCATTGTTTTGGCATATTAATAATACAAATACAATGCACTTTATTATTATTCTGGGAGAATGTATAGCGATAAACTAATATCTAATTGCTCTTATAAAACACTGGCTCAAACTATATTTTTGCCTTTTTTTTTTTTTTTTACTGGCACTTCCGATTTATACTGTAACAGTCTACTCAATCTACCCTATATTCTGAACACTTCACATCAGAACCACTATAAACTTTGCTGTTGTCATGACATCCATGTGCATCTTTTCTCAACTGTGCTCAAGAATAACCAGCCAATTTTAAAGGAGTAGCAGCCCCACCGTTTACTTCTCATTAAAGACCAAAATAGTTTAAACCCTTAACATGGATTGAGCTCACCAAGCTTGTTGTTTCTTCTTCCTGGAATCCTCCATTTTGTTTCCAAAATAATTCACTGCATGATTAATGTGCAAAAATGGTTGTAAATCCCATGTCATATGTGAAATTCCATTCCCATTTTATCCTTTTTGTCGAAAAAAGTAAACTTTTAAACATATAGGCAGGCTTACAGGCATCCAGAAGGCCTCCTTTTCCTCATTAAAGTCCCCTGCTTTTCCTGCTGTGCTCATGATGAGAATTTAAGATGTGCTCTGTCACTAGGCTACACAGGGCTTGTGCAACAGGCCTCGGTTTGTGATCTGAAGGAAGTGAGTGTTCATTTTGCCTCCATGGAGTAAGAAATGGCAATGTATTTTCAGCATGACAAGCATGGTCTTTGTATTTATGTGACCAAAGACTGTCATAATCTGGAGAAAAAAAGAAAAAAAAACACCATCTTGACACCAAATGTTTTCATAGGAATCCAACCATGAGTGTTTAATACAGAATCCATTGTCTAATTTGTTAAATCCATTAAAGTGCATAAAAAGTTTTAAAAGTGCATTTTTCATTGTGGATAACAGATGGCACAGGGACATCAAGCTTAATATTTTAACTTGTTTTGCCTCGTAGTGATATTCAATGAAACAATCAATAAATCTATCTATCTATCTATCTATCTATCTATCCCTAAAAATGGCAACAAACATAAACAATCGCCTAGAAATAAAAATCATTACTCGCTCAATTTCTTGGATCATGGGTTAATGTATCTGGTGGCTTTGATATGTTGTCTGACTGTATTATCTGCCATTTTGAATTCCTGTATATGGCAACAATTTTCAAGTAGCTGTGAAGATTGACATTTAAAAAAGCAAGATAAAGTTTTATAGTTATGTACACATTTTGATTTTCGATACTTTTGCTCTTTTCCTGTGTGTGCCTGAGAAGTTTAGAGATAGTGCCACCTTATGTTAATGAAAGATAACAATTGTTAAACATGCCATTACATTTTGTACAATTTTGTTTGACCATGCTGGTCAAAAGTTATTAAAAGCTGTTCTCTTGTACTGCATCAACAAACTTGAGGATGAGGAGACTTTCTAGAATGGAGCTTGATCTTTGCTGTTCTTTGGCCTGTTAAAAAATGAAAGGTGGTAACTGCAGTTATAACATTTAAATAAACTGGCCATGAAGAATCATGAATAGTACAACACAATCAAATTGTCCAAATTTGGTAATATTGTTTGCAATTAGCCGTTTGCTATTCAAGCCTGCATATTAAAACCTGTTTACAGCAGTATCTTACTTTTGTGTGCTACTTTTGTTTTTCTTGACTTTGCCTCATACTGAGTACAATGTAGGCTGAGCTTAGGAGCTGAATGTTTTATTGTGCACGGCCTCGTAATTGCAACTTGCAGCTATATTTATTATCATCACAATCATCATAATTGTTTTGTATCACTTTTTTCATAACTGGACCTTATTTATTATTTGTCCTGCCAGACTTGATACAGACAGTGGTTAATCAAATAAATCTGCTGTGGGGACAAACAAAAAGTGCTCGACACATCTCAGGCGGCTTCTAAGTAAAGGCCATCAGTCTCCTTAATTAGGTCTTCTCATTTGAGCTGAGTCTAAAATCACCTCAGTGCAACTGCTTTTCTCAAGCTCTCGCCAATTTTAATTAGGCCCACTGGAATATTAGCCCTGTTTTTCCTCTGTTGCTGCTCATTATGAAATTAGACAAATTAATATTTGACTTTCGTATGTGTCCTCTCCACCCAGACACACAATGCTCATCTCTTCGAATCCTCTTACAGCGAGGGGTAAAGATAAAATAATTCCCTGAAGTGGGGATAGTAAATGGAGCTGTGAATAAGAGTGTGATATATGATCAACCTCACTTCCCTCTAACCTGGGCTAATTAACCATGTCAACACAGGAGATTAAACCATTCTGTACTGCTCTTGAACACTGTCCAAACGTCCAGTCCTTCTGCCATCCTCTATTTCAACATCCTTTAATTAAGGTCCCACTACATGCTCTCAACTACATAGGACACACATTATAAAAAAAAAGAATCAATACTTATTGTGAAAATAAATGGCACGTTCCACGAACAGGGTACAAAATAGGGCCTGAAATCTGAAGCTCTTCTTCTGAAAGACTTGTGTTTTTTTTTTGTCCATTTTTGTTTTTAACAAACTGTGAAAGGAGATGTTTAACTCTGTGAACTACTTAATGTGAAATATTTCTGAGCATTCCTGACATTACTCTCACCTGAATTTGGTTTGCAGCAGTGATTCAATACAGGCTCTAAATTGGATGTGTTTTTGTGGCGTCTAAACAAGAGGAAATAACTGTGGAGATTCTCCGGTTGCTTGTTAAGAGTGCTCACTGGCCTACATGGGGCTACTTCTAGACTTCATAATTATCATCAATCATAAATTATTTTGAAGTCGTTAATAAGCTGAATCATAGTGCCATACAAGTAGGATGTTGCTAAATTAGCCAAAACCAAAATCCTATTTATTTGCATTTGACAAAGCAAAATGTTTAAAATAAACGGTTTAGAAGATCCGGTTCACAGAAATGAATTAGATGTTTGAATGATGGCCTGTTATCTATAACTTCCTAAATTAAATGGCTGAATGTCAGTGTTTAATATGCAGCTATACACAGTTTCTCAATTTCCGCACCTGCTAAAGCCAGTTGAATTGATTGATGACAGCAGCCTCCAGCTCTCCACTGAATACGAGATGTCCCACTTAATGCAGTAGATTCAAGAGTAACCCCCCCCCAAAAAAGAAGAATCTCAAAACATCACATCTTCCTTTTTTACCAGTGTTCTTATTTTGTTTGATCTTTTGGATCATATGCTGCGAGCTAGACTGCTTCAAAGCAGCACGTTCAGTTCATGTCCTCAATCTCCTGTGTTACGCTACAGAAGAGAGATGACAGTTTGTTTTTTTTCAATACTATGCCTCTCTATGATATGTTATGAGTAAAGAGCTGTACGCATCCCTAATCTGCATATTTCACTCTTTTATTTCGCTTTTTCCTCCCAAACATACTTTCTTTATGTATTACATTTTATGATTAAGTCAAACAATAATCATAATCCATGTTCCTGCACAGTTAACTCCAACCCTAATCAAACACACCTGAACAACCTAATCAAGGTCTTCAGGTTTACTAAGCAACTGGCAGGTGAGTTTGTTCAGTGTTGGAGCTAAACTCTGCAGCAAAGTAGATCTTGAGGGCCAGAGTTGCCTAGCCTAGCTATAGATTATTGTATGTCAGGAATTGTCTCTATAGGGCCTGGAAGTTTCTAGTGAGTCTGACTTTTATTTTGAAATGTGTTTTGTGTGCCCTTTTGCATGATTTCACACTCTTGTCCTTATTATACAAAACCTGTCCCTGTTTTTTCTTATTTGTAGTTTTCTTGTATTTACTCTTTTTTTTTTTTTCTAGTCTTTGTCATGTTGATGCTGATCGATATCTTGTGTAGCAAATTAGCTGTAAAGGGAAATATATATAAATAATTACAGTTAATTATGATTAATTACAACTATTTATATCAGCTGCCAGTAGTAACTGTAGCAGAATTAAATTGCCATCAACCAATCTGTTCGTTCAGCAAACATTCAGTGTAAGTCCATATCAACTCTAGGAAATAAATATTTCCGTCGCCACAGAAGATACTTTCTTGCAGTATGAATGCATTATAGCATGTAGTAAGGATCAAAATTGTAAAGGGACAATTAATTTGCAAGGCAGAATCAGAAACTCATGTAATTTGTGCACAAGAGTTTTATTAACTAAACACTAACACAAACTAGTCTAACAAACAAACAAACAAACAATCACTCATACAGGTGAAAGGGCAAATGAGACTTGAGACTTGAGGGCAACCAGAGATTGAAGCTATGAAAAGAGTCAGTTAACCACCTGAGTAAAACCATCAGCGCCGTTTTAGAACGGGGTCTACAGCTCATACTAAACCTCTGTTTCGTTTAGTTAAATGTACGATACTTGCATTGCCTTGGCCTGGAACGAGCGTACGGATGCAGTCTCGGATGAAAATCTTGATGACGGTTTGGAGGTTTGGTGGTGTAGGAGTCGCCATCATCTTCTTCTTAGTTTGAAGAGTGATGAACCCCAAAGATGTTCTGACTCGATGGTGATTGGGACGCCCGCACCGGCTCAAACTCCAACACGGTCCACAATCAGAAGATTTTTAGCAGAAGAAGAACAACAACATGAGCCTTCTAAGGTCTGAGAAGATGCCTCATTCACAGACATCTTGGCACCCAGTATGTTTATTGGGTGAGGGGTCTGTGAATGTTTGTTAATCTAATGAATAATTGATTTATTAAATCTAATTAAAAATTGTGTGTCTGATTGGTCCAAATGCTTGCATATTTAAATACAGATTTCAGTGTGATTTTTTTTTGATTGATTTGATTAGTTTTTTGTACTATCCTTAGTTTTATTTAGTTATCTTAGCATTCCTGTAATCATTAATATGTTGCACTTGGTTAATATGTGGTACTCATCCTCACTGCCTGAGCTTCCAGTTTAAAAACACATATTTTGCTCCAAAGTAAATCATATTCTTACTTAACGTTACTGATTGTTTGTTGATTGCTGTAGTGATTTTATTATTATTATGTATTTGTTTAGAACATGAGGTGTTGATAGTGCTATTGTGCAGTATTTCCTAACTTTTCCCCCACAACCATAAGGCTCAAGTACCAAATAAAAAAAAAAATGTTTCTTTGAACTCATATTATACTGGACTTCATTTAGTATTGTTGTTAAAACTGACCTCATTAAACTCTTTTGGCATTATAATTTTTAGTTCATTTTTGGAACATTTGCATTATTAACGTAAGAACTAGCAGCAGCTGTTTACCACTGTAACTAGGTGATGACTCGGTACTCAGAGATGTCAGCTTCATTGTTTTATTCATATTTTTGTCACTTTGGATATACCACGAAAACTTTATATACACAGAACAGCACTTGTTTTTCTTGCCACATATGTACTGCAAAGATTTGAAGAATATCTGCTCTCCCAAGGCAGTTTGTTCTGAAAGTACGCTATGAGAAATGCATAATATTATAAAAGTGTAACCACGAGGATGCAAAGATGTAAACATTTCGTCATCAATTGTGGTTCATTTTTGTGTTCATAACAACTGAAAACTACTCTGGATGTCACGCAAACTGTACCCCAGTCCAAATGTTATTTTCCATACCCGAATTGCTCACTCCAAAAAGAGGAAGAAATATTTTTTGCTAAGAGGAAGAAAAAAAGTTTTTGTGAATTTCATAACCAAGCATGCATGCAATAGAGAGGTACAATGTAGAAATATGTATGTATATATACAGTGGGTACGGAAAGTATTCAGACCCCCCTACATTTTTCACTCTTTGTTATATTACAGCCATTTGCTAAAATCATTTAAGTTAATTTTTTTTCCTCATTAATGTACACACAGCACCCCATATTGACAGAAAAACACAGAATTGTTGACATTTTTGCAGATTTATTAAAAAAGAAAAACTGAAATATCACATGGTCCTAAGTATTCAGACCCTTTGCTCAGTATTTAGTAGAAGCACCCTTCTGATCTAATACAGCCATGAGTCTTTTTGGAAAAGATGCAACAAGTTTTTCACACCTGGATTTGGGAATCCTCTGCCATTCCTCCTTGCAGATCCTCTCCAGTTCTGTCAGGTTGGAAGGTATACGTTGGTGGACAGCCATTTTTAGGACTCTCCAGAGATGCTCAATTGGGTTCAAGTCAGGGCTCTGGCTGGGCCATTCAAGAACAGTCACAGAGTTGTTGTGAAGCTGTGTCTTTCCTATGGAAAATGTAGTGAGAGGGAGAACTCTCAACATGCCATTAGGTCGTAAAGTTTATCTGGTCTAGCCAGATAACGGTGTCCTGGTTGCCATGGTAACCAGGGACCTGGGCCTCATTCACAGACATCTTGGCACCCAGTATGTTTATTGGGTGAGGGGTCTGTGAATGTTTGTTAATCTAATGAATAATTGATTTATTAAATCTAATTAAAAATTGTGTGTCTGATTGGTCCAAATGCTTGCATATTTAAATACAGATTTCAGTGTGATTTTTTTTTGATTGATTTGATTAGTTTTTTGTACTATCCTTAGTTTTATTTAGTTATCTTAGCATTCCTGTAATCATTAATATGTTGCACTTGGTTAATATGTGGTACTCATCCTCACTGCCTGAGCTTCCAGTTTAAAAACACATATTTTGCTCCAAAGTAAATCATATTCTTACTTAACGTTACTGATTGTTTGTTGATTGCTGTAGTGATTTTATTATTATTATGTATTTGTTTAGAACATGAGGTGTTGATAGTGCTATTGTGCAGTATTTCCTAACTTTTCCCCCACAACCATAAGGCTCAAGTACCAAATAAAAAAAAAAATGTTTCTTTGAACTCATATTATACTGGACTTCATTTAGTATTGTTGTTAAAACTGACCTCATTAAACTCTTTTGGCATTATAATTTTTAGTTCATTTTTGGAACATTTGCATTATTAACGTAAGAACTAGCAGCAGCTGTTTACCACTGTAACTAGGTGATGACTCGGTACTCAGAGATGTCAGCTTCATTGTTTTATTCATATTTTTGTCACTTTGGATATACCACGAAAACTTTATATACACAGAACAGCACTTGTTTTTCTTGCCACATATGTACTGCAAAGATTTGAAGAATATCTGCTCTCCCAAGGCAGTTTGTTCTGAAAGTACGCTATGAGAAATGCATAATATTATAAAAGTGTAACCACGAGGATGCAAAGATGTAAACATTTCGTCATCAATTGTGGTTCATTTTTGTGTTCATAACAACTGAAAACTACTCTGGATGTCACGCAAACTGTACCCCAGTCCAAATGTTATTTTCCATACCCGAATTGCTCACTCCAAAAAGAGGAAGAAATATTTTTTGCTAAGAGGAAGAAAAAAAGTTTTTGTGAATTTCATAACCAAGCATGCATGCAATAGAGAGGTACAATGTAGAAATATGTATGTATGTATATATATATATATATATATTTATTTATTTATATATGTCAGGGTTAGGGGTGAAGGATGGAGTGAGGACTCAATAATGCTGGAAAAATGAGCTTCTTTATTAATAATAAAACAAAACAAAGCAAAAACTACCCCGTAGGGGAAAACACAGCTGGCAACTTGACTGGCTGGCAGGACAAGGCACACAACAGAGAACATTAGACGAAGAACTGGCACAGGATTGCAAACACAGGGACAATAAATAGGGAGCAAATGAGGGAGGAAACGAGGGAACACAGGTGGGGCAATTTAACCAATAATCAGGTAACAAGATGGGTGGGGTCAAGTTGAACAAAACAAGACACGAACACGCAGCTAATGAGAATACTCATAAGCTGCGTGTTCACACAAGACATAACATGAAAGCACGCAGCCAATGAAAAACAGAAGCTGCGTGCTACACAGCACAAGACATAAGATGACAACAAGCAGCCGAAAACACGAGCTGCGTGCAACAACACAAGACAACAGTAAAGCATGCGGCCGAACACAAACCGCGTGCTACACACAAAACAATCCACGTGGACAGACGAGAGTACGGCCTGAGCGAGCTCGAGACCGCATGCTCCCACAACAAGACAGAACATGGAGCATGAGTATTCGAACCCTGACACGAAACCAAAACTCAAGACATGAGTGCCGGGATCCGAACACCATGCTCCAGCAAGAAACAAGGCACGCAGACAACATGAAAACAAGATATGACAGGAGCGTCAGGGCTCCATCACAAAACCACAAGAAAGCAAGACCAAAGTGACAGAACGCTGACACTACACCCCCCCCCAAAAAAAAGACGAGGAACACCAAAACAAGACAGGAACATGACACAAGAACAGAACAAACGAGACAACACAAGACAGAAAGGGGTAAGACAATAAAGACAAGGGAGGGAGGGAAGAAAGCCAAGTCAAGCCAGTGCCATCAGGACAGCCCAGACGGTCATAAAAGGGACCAGGGAGGGGCGGGAGGGTGGAGCCAGAGAGGCTCAGGCAGTCCAGGGGTCCCGGCAGGAGGCCAGGGCAGAGCCGGAGGGACGAACTAGGAAGGCTACATTGGAGCAGAAACCCCAGAAGGTGGCCAGGGTGGAGCTGGAGGGACGGACCAGTAAGGCTCCGGCTGAACAGAAACACTGGCGGACGGCCAGGGCGGGGCCAGAGGGATAGACCAGGGGAGCTCCGGCCAGACAGGAACCCAGCTGGACGACCAGGGCGGGGCCGGAGGGACAAACCAGGCGGGATCTAATGCTTCTGGAGACCCAGCAGGAGGCCAGGGCGGAGCTGGCAGCTTGGCGTGCAGCAAGGGTGGAGGCCACATCAAGGAAGGAGCCGGCAGGGCAAGACGCTTGGGAGGAGCTGGCAAGGCATTCCTCAAGGGCGTAGCCGGCAGCTTGGAGTGCAGCAAGGGCGGAGGCCGCATCAAGGAAGGAGCCGGCAGGTCAAGACGCTTGGGAGACGTTGGCAAGGCATTCCTCAAGGGCGGAGCCAGCAGCGCATGGAGCTTGGGTGGAGCTGGAATCAGGGCAATAATATTGGGTGGAGCCGGCAGGGCAAGGAACTTGGGTGGAGCTGGAATCAGGGCAAGAATCTTGGGTGGCACCTGCAGGGCAAGGAGCTTGGGCGGCACCGGCAGGGCAAAGAACATGGTTGGAGCCAACAGGGCAAGGGGCTTGGGTGGAGCTGGATTCAGGGCAAGAATCTTGGGTGGTGCCAGCAGGGCAAGGAGCTTGGGCGGCTCTGGGACGGCCTCCAGGTCCTGCAGGGTGGAAGAACCAATCTTCCTCCTCCGTTTCTGAGAGCGGGACACAGCTGCAGCATCGTTGGCCGCCACTAGGGGTACTGCAGCATCATTGGCCACCACTAGGGGCACAGCGGCATTGTCGGCCGCCACTGGGGGGGCTGTAGCGTCGTTGGACACAACTGGGGGCAGTGCAGCATCATCAGGCATGTTTGGATGCGTTGCAGCAACATCAGCCACCACTGGGGGCACTGCAGTCTCTTCAGCCGCCACTGGGGGTGCTGCAGCTTTGTCGGCCACCACGGGAGGCACTACAGCCTCCTTAGCTGGGGGACATGCCAGGAAGGGTTAGGGGTGAAGGATGGAGCGAGGACTCTAAAATGCTGGAAGAATGAGCTTCTTTATTAATAATAAAACAAAACAAAGCAAAAACTACCCCGTAGGGGAAAACACAGCTGGCAACTTGACTGACTGGCAGGACGAGGCACATGAAAGGGAACATTCGACGACGAACTGGCACAGGACTGCAAACACAAGGACAATAAATAGGGAGCAAATGAGGAGGGAAACGAGGGAACACAGGTGGGGCAAATTAACCAATAATCAGGTAACAAGATGGTAGGGGTTAAGACAATTGACATGAGAGCACATGGCACGCAGGAAACAAAGACAAAAGCCATGTGCTCACACAAAACAGAAACAGAAGCACATGGCCAGCAAAACAAAATCACCAGCCATGTGCCAAACAAGACACGAACACGCAGCTAATGAGAATACTCATAAGCCGTGTTTTCACACAAGACAACATGAAGACACGCAGCCAGTGAAAAACACAAGCTGCATGCTACACAGCACAAGACATAACATGACAGCACGCAGCCGAAAACACGAGCTGCGTGCGACAACACAAGACAACAGTAAAGTACGTGGCCGAACACGAACTGCATGCTACAGAAAACACAATCCACATGGACAGAAGAGCGAATGGCCTGAGCGAACTTGAGACTGCACGCTCCCACAACAAGACAGAACATGGCAAGAATCTTGGTTGGAGTCGGCATGGCAAGAAACTTGGGTGGCGCCGGCAGGACAAAGAGCTTGGGAGGCTCTGGGAAAGCCTCCTGGCCAGCAGCGGGCTCTGGGACAGCCTCCAGGCCCTGCTGGGTGAAAGAAGCCTTCTTCCTCCTCCTACTCTGTTTCTGAGAGCGGGACGCAGCTGCAGCGTCGACGGCTGCCAAAACATGGAGCATGAGTGTCCGAACCCCGACACGAAACCGAAACTCAAGAAATGAGTGCCGGGATCCGAACACCACGCTCCAACAAGAAACAAGGCACGCAGACAACATGAAAATAAGACATGACGGGAGCGTCAGGGCTCCGTCACAAAACCACAAGAAAACGAGACCAAAGTGACAGAACCTGACACACACACACACACACACATATATATATATATATTCAATTCAAATTTATTTGTATAGCGGTTTTCACAATAAACATTGTTTCAAAGCAGCTTTACAGAAAATGCATGTGTTTACATTACAATTTAGATTGATCTGTTATCAGAAGTGAATGTGTTCAAGTAATGTTCATTTAACAAATGAACAGTTCAAGGTAACATAATCATACAGTTAGCTAACATGAATTATTTTCAGGCAGAAGCTCATTAAATCTATTATTACAGGTGTGATCATAATGATTACAATATAGAGAAAATTTGGCAGCTGTGCATGTCGATATATTAGGGCTGGTAAGCAATTAAAATGTTTTATCTAATTAATCACATGATGTGGCAATTAATTAATCTAACTAATCGCATATTAATCACACATCATGTGAATTTCTCACACCTGAGAAATTACTCCCAAAATATTATTTTAAATGTTTAAATTGTTGTGTAAAGCATCAAACACACATTACAAAAAGTAGCTTCAGCAAGAAATATTTTATTTGATAAAATTTATTACATATACTCTTTTGGACCATGAGGGTGAGTGAATGATGACACAATTGTAACGTTTGTGTGGGTGAACTATACCTTTAATAATTTATTTTATTAATTGTATTATTAATTTATTTGATTCTTCAAATGCTGATTCATTCAGGAGTGAAGTAAATGGTTCTTTATGAATGGTCCATTGAATCATTAGACTTGTTCGACTTGAAGCAGATCATCACCATCAGATCGATTGGTGGACATAAAAGTATCGCCAGAGCTATAGAGAGCAGACTTTTGATGCTTTTGAATCGCTCTCGCGGTACTTCGATGTCATATACCGATCGGTCTGTGCAGCGCTGCTTCAAATCCAACACGCCTAATGGTTCACCCAATTCGTTCAAAACGTGAATTAAGAAATGAAGTGTCTAAAAAAACAATATTAACTTCTTACTTACTGAACTGTTGTGTAAGATCAGTATCACATTTGCACTCGTGTGATATTGCACTTAGCCTATTGCTCGTGTGATATTACTTAACTATATGATGTAAATATGAGACAGAACCTCAAACAGGGGCATTTTTGCCCCATATCTCGAATATTAGGGACATTCTACGTCTCTAGGCTCCATCACGCAGTGAGTTTTTGCCCTGCCTCATATCAATCAACTGTATGAAATGTCAGATGACCCACATAGGTCTGGAGCGGGGCAAGTGCGTTAAATGCGTTAATAATTATGCGTTATTTTTCACCGTAATTAATTAATATAATCATGATCATTATGAACTTCTGTTGCAAACTAGCTTCATGATTCTTGGAAAAATAAATGTAATGAAAAACTAAACAATGACATAATTTTCATACTTGGGACAATTTCTGATCATTGGTGTCATATGAGGTATACATTCCATTTATATATTACAGTGTTCTCTCGCTCGCCATGGGTGTTATTGCACATTAAGCATGGGCACAGACAACACTTCACTTCTAAAATGGATGCAAGTGGATAGACAGACCAGGGAGTAAAACATGGCACACAGGGTTTGGATTTAACACCTGCCAACTCATAAAATACAGATGAAAATCAGTTGTGGTGGGTATAATGCTGTCAAGCCACTAGCCATTTTGTTGGGTTATGTTTCATAGATTACATTCTAAGAAACACAACATTGTTGTAAAAAAAAAAAAAACATTCCTTCCAAACCCTTAATTTTTAAGGTGAGATTTTGCAGATTATCAAAGCTGCTTTTTGGATATAGAGAAATGAAACTAATCGTGATTGTCATGCTCCAAAAAGAAGAAAAAATATGTAATTAAAATATTCTATATGACTAGATAAACTATGCCTGTTGGGTTGCCATGCCCTGTCATGACCTTATGTTAATGCTCAGTCAAGCTGTGCACCCTGCACAGCGGGTCACCACACATTTGATTATTTCAGTGGCATCAAGATGGCAGATAAAAAAGTATAAGCAGCATTTCAGAGAGAGCTGTTTGAGATCCTGTATGTAAAGACTGGATCCAGCCCTTAATGAGAAATATGACAAGCTTTCTGCAAATCTGAAAAATCATACTTTGCGCTAACATATTTTCAGAGGGAAAACTTTGGCAACGCTACATAGACACCTCTATGCCACTTCAGCTGCGGTCTATAAAATGTTTTACATTTACATTTAGTAATTTAGCAGATGCTTTTATCCAAAGCGGAATCCGACGTGGTAGCTGAACTGCGTCGGGCCACAGATTTGTCCCTCCGGGCCACCAAAGAAACGGCCAGAGCTATCGGCCGGTCAATGGCAGCAATGGTGGCCACGGAGCGGCATCTGTTGTTGAATCTGTCCGATATGCAAGATAAGGACAGATTCTTCATCCTAGACACCCCGCTTTCGCCGGAACGGGGGTCGGGGCGACGCTCTCAGTCGGGGTTGAATGATTCTTACTTACCACAGCTGTTTGATGAACTTGTGAAAAAGCGGAGCGAGAGAGAAAATAAAAGGAGCGAGAGAGAGAGAGAAAAAAAGAAAAGAAAACAGCAATAGGCGCGAATGGAAACGCTAATGACAAGCTAACCGGCTAACGAATGCTAATGCGCTGCAGGTGCGCTGCACGCGCAGTTTTAGAATAAAAGTGAACTATCAAATTAATCAGATTAGGTTGAAAGATAATATCAGAAATATGGTGGGAATTAAGTTATATTTTATCACTTTAAACAACAGAGAGTGATAGTATAGATAGAGATTCTACAGAAAAGCGAGGCTACACGGAGCTACAATCACAAACCAGCAGCACGGTAGACAGGAAGCAGGAATAACACTGTCCAACAGCGACATCCGCAGGCAGGTAGGAGATATGTCCCTAGTAGCTAGATGTTGCGACTTGGAGACCTCACCTCTCCAAGATAGCTTAAAGGACCTATCTGAGAGGTAAGACTCAAACCACTGGCGTGCGGTTCCTGAGATGCCATTTTCCAATAGGGTTAACAGAAGAATCTGGTGGTTCACCATATCAAAAGCAGTGGACAGATCCAGCAACATAAGTATAGAAGATTTGGAAGCCGCTCTTGCCAGTCTTAGGGCCTCAACAACTGAAAGCAACAATGAAAGGTAGAAAGGAAACCGGTCTGTAGTTCTCTAAAAGAGATGGGTTAAGAGTAGGTTTCTTAAGAAGTGGGGTTATACGAGCCTGTTTAAAGGAGTCATATGATGCAATTTCAATTTTTCCTTTCTCTTTGGAGTGTTACTAGCTCTTGGTGCATAAAGAAGATCTGTAAAGTTGCAAAGACTAAAGTCTCAAATCCAAAGAGATATTCTTTATAAAAGTTAAGAGTCAAACACACCTACCTAAAACGGCTCATTCTAATACGCCTCCACATGTCTATGTCACGATGTGGGAGGATTTGCATAACGCTGCACAAATGTTCACACAAATTTATTGTTGCTGTAGTATTGTTGCCACTGCCACCATGTTGTGGAGACGCTGTGTGCTTTCGTTGTGAAAGCGAAAGTACTTTGTTTGGCCTTCCAAAAGAGGACGATATCCGCTTCGTCATGCCTAGAGCTGATCTGTGCTGGTCGCTGA
The DNA here is from genome assembly GCF_001515625.1 of Sinocyclocheilus rhinocerous. Taxonomy (NCBI): domain Eukaryota; kingdom Metazoa; phylum Chordata; class Actinopteri; order Cypriniformes; family Cyprinidae; genus Sinocyclocheilus; species Sinocyclocheilus rhinocerous. The sequence goes on along the minus strand of NW_015639576.1, from coordinate 169,603 downwards.
GGAAATATATCAACTTCGCGCTGTGGATCGCCAGATCGGCTTTCACTGTGGACGTACCGGAGTCCAGCCCGGGGTCGTCACATGTGGTTGCCGCAAGCCCCCGGGCGCTCCTTCGTCGAATCCACCGGCCACGCCGTTCTCAAGCCGGCCGTTCCTCACTCTAGCCCGCCGGCCTCCGCTCACTCAAGTGTGTGACGCTGTGTGTTTCGTTGTGAAAAACAGAAAATACCATTTTAAGTTTAAAAGTTAAATATTTATTTGCACCTCTTTAATCACTCTGAAAATAGAAATGGAATTAAATTACGCCTATTATTATTATTGAGTTTACAGGGTATGGTGGTTTTGCTGTTGTAAACACTACTGTTGTTGTTGTAGAAAAAAAAATATTTCTGTCTTATTTCAAATAAAATTATATTATAATCCTGTTCTGAATTTATTCATTTTTAAAATTATAATGATGAGAAAATCAGTATAAGCCTGTTTTATCAGGGTTGTGATAATTATTTTTAAGGCACTCTACGTTTTTAAAATAAATACTATAATAACAAAAGTTCAAAGTAATAGTTTTTTAGTCAGATAACATAAAGACAAGACCCCTCGACGCCCTTTAAACTTTTCCCAATCAAACAGCAAGAACGAAAGAGAACAGGCACCTTCGTTTATATTGCTGTGTGTAGAACGTTAGCTGCATTTTTTAAATTTAATTTTAATGAAATGTAATTTCGTCCCCCGCACTTTATTCGGGCAGGTGTGTTTACATAGAGGTTTCTAGATTTAAATTCAAAGAGACATTATCGATAGTCTATGCATGACCTGATGTTTTATTCGTATCCAAAATGAGGAGAAGTAAATATCAGGAGCGCTCAACACTCTCATGCAGTGTATGTTTAATTCATACTCGAAGCCGGAGGGCGCTCTCGTGCAGAAAGTCCAAAACAGACTCATAGAAGGAATGACTTATGAAGTGCAGGAAACCCTAATATGGACAAAAGCATCCATGCAACAGCTGTACATGCTCTCTTCACGCAGTTCTTGTATAATAATAATATAAGTATACAAGCACACCCCTCCGCTGAGAACTCCACTTACCGGCAGCCGCGGACATTATGAAGGCATCCTGGTAGTGCGCTACATTAAAGGTGTCTGAACGTGAGGGATAATCCCTGATGAGATCGTCAGGTGAAAGGTCATCATCATGTGGATAATTTTATTTACGACTA
>NW_015639576.1:156847-167729 GCF_001515625.1 Sinocyclocheilus rhinocerous | reverse complement strand
AGTCGAAAAAAGATTCGTTCATTTTGCTGAACGAGACTCAAAGGTCCGAGTCTGTAAAATGATCCGAACTTCCCATCACTATTATGAAGGCATCCTGGTAGTGCGCTACATTAAAGGTGTCTGAACGTGAGGGATAATCCCTGATGAGATCGTCAGGTGAAAAGTCATCATCATGTGGATAGTTTTATTTACGACTAAATTATAATTCATTAATTTTACTAATAGTTAGATTGGGCAGGCCTTCACAAAATGGCGTTTAATTACAAAAAAAATAAAAATAAAAAATTGCCTTGACAAAACGGCACTTTGGGCATCAAGGGGAAAGGGGCAGGTGCTCAAGCACCCATCGCACCCCCCTCTGCACGTGCCTGTTTGACAGTTTGTGGTGTGGCAAATTGTGCACTGAGGTTTGTAATTTTATTAATGAAGAATGTGGCAAAGTCGTCAGCTGTTAGAGTTGATTAAGGAGGGGGAGGAGGAGGACAAAGGAGGGAGGAAAATGTTTTAAAGAGCATGCGAGAGTTTTGAGAGCGAATTGTTAATTTTGTTGTGATAGTATGTCCTTTTAGCAGTGGAGACATTAGCAGAGAATGAAGAGAGGAGTGATCGATATACATTAAGGTCAGTAGGATTTTGTGATTTGATATTATTTCTGCAGCTCTGAGCTTAGAACGATGCTCACGGAGATCATCAGATAGTCAAGGGGCAGAAGAGGTGGTACGAGCTGGCCTGGAAGACAAGGGACAGACAGTGTCTAAACATAAGAGTGGAGCAGAAAGTATCAGTAGCACTGTTAACATCAAGCGATGATAACTGTTCAGGGGGAGGAAGCGAAGATGAAACCATAACAGATAGCCGGTTGGGTGAGAGTGAGCGTAGGTTACGTCGAAAGGTGACATGTGGAGGGGTATGTGTTGTGTCAGGAAACATGCTCAGGTTAAGAACAACAACAACAACCATGTTGTGCTTAATTTGATAAGACAACTTATTATAATGATATGTACCTTGTGTTCCAGGACTAAAGATACCTTGCCGATGTGTCAGCAATTCTTAATGAAGATGATCAGTCTGAGTCTTCAGTTGAAATGTAGAAAATGTAGAAACATTTGGTAAGTGTCCTTTGTAGGATTTGCATATCTGGCACTGTAGAATATGTCTACTCCTTGCAGCTTCCTGACTCTTCCAGGTTTTGCGCCCAAATTCTACCAGGTTGAATGTTTTCGTCAGTTAAAAGACTCCTGAGGGTAATCAAAGGCAAGGGAGAGACAGCCATCAGGGCTCACTGTACAGCCATCAAAGTGCATATGTAAGTAAATATTACACACAGAACTGTATGTTTCGTTTTTTTCATTCAATCTTACAGCAGTTTTGTCTGACAAGCCCGCTAGGTCTATCAGATATTTTGTTGCACATTGAAGCTCTATTGTATATATATAGCTCTGCTCATATACTGCTGCTTATATCCTTTTTTTCCCAAACTTGTGATTTAATCCAGCTGAATGTGCACTTTCTTGCCTATACATTGAGCACAGTAACCAAAGCCATTACCATCCTTCAGGGTGAAACCAGTGTACTGATTGACTAGTTCCTTCTAACCAACCAACAGTTTAACAACTGATGTTAAAGTTAAACCTTCAAGTAGTCTTTAAATTATGCCACTAAGATGCTGTTATGATATCCTTACTCAAAAGTTCCGGACTTGACAGAAGACACTCTGATCAAAAAGAATGGCAAGCTGTTATAGTAACAATAATGACACACAACTTTATTGTCCATATGAGTCATGCTATAATACATGGTAGCTTGTGCAGAGAGAATAATTTAACATTTAATTTCAACATGTTTTGCATGTTATTCTGCACTTTATTAATTATCTACTGGGGATGATGTGTGGTGATATTTGGCTGTATGTGATTCCATTGCTTGGTGTTATACTACTATCTAATCACACTTTTTCTTAGTTTGTGGCATTGATTCAGTATTTTTACCCTTAATTCACATATGTTTTTACCCAGTTTCACATATTGGCTATAACCTTCCTGTGGCATACTGGAGACCCTTTACCATAAATCAGTGGATATAAATTCACTGTTTATTCAAAATGTCACCGTTATTTACTTCCTGAAGTAAATCTTCACTTAAATTGCAATTAACTTGCTGTTTTTCTGGCAACAGGAAATGCTGGTAGAAAAGTTTGACCAAAATAGCAACAGTAACTAAGAGGAATGGGACATAGAGAAGTGACAGTTGAGAGTGCAGAATTCATATCTGCTTTCATATCTATATCTGCTTTTCATATTGTAGCAGGGTGGTATAACCCTTATTCCTATTGGCTGGGGTTATGCTGGAACTTTAAACCAATCAGAGCTCGTTGTGGGGACTATACAAACGGGAGTGTTTTGTGGCTTGGGACGGGCCATTAGTGGTACTGCCCCTTTTTGTGGGTCCTTCCATTATGAATTGACAGTAGGTGTAGTAGCCGTGAAGCCGCAAATTTGTGGAAAGATACAGGGGATGGTAATATCAATGTGCTTGTTACCGCCAGGATCGTTGTTTCTGGTTTTCTGGCTGCTGTGCGTTGGACGCTCACGATGGTTCACAGATAGGCTTGTCTCGTTGTTAAAAGGAATTTTGTCCATTAACAAGAGAGGCTGATTTGTTATGTTTGTAGTTGTCGTCACACAAATAGCCTGCATTTCCTATGACTGGTAACGATGTGTAGTATGCCGCCATAACGCTCCCGCGGTATGTATAATTGTGAGTTCCCTTGTTTTTAATTCCCAGTGTATTGTGAGTAACTCACTTTTCTATGTTCGGCAGGTAACTGCACATGCAAGGGTTTCTGTGATTTTTGTTAGTTTGGGGCAGAATACATCCACTGCTGTGATGGCGCTGTTGTTTTGCCTGGGTCTCATCTTGGTTAATTTGGTTATGGTTCGTGAGTTTGTTTATGCCATATATGCTTGCGTGTGTGTGTGGTGTTTGAATTGTGGTTGTGTCTGAGTTATTTGTTTCCTTGAGCAGATATTTGACTATCTGTGTTTTTTTTTTGTTTGTTTGTTTGTTTGTTTGTTTTGGAGTGTGTTATTTTGTTTTGTGTTTTTTTGTTTTCTGTATTGTGTTTTTTTTTGTTTTTTTTTGTAATTTCTTTTGTATTGTATTTTTCAGTCAATTTGTATAGTAGGAGAGCCCAGCTGTGGTTGTAATGTATTGGTGTGTACACAGAGTGTTGTGATTTAATAAGTTTGCTGTGCTTTCACAAGTGTGTTTATTTCTTATTTTCGAGTTGGGTGTAAGGCTGAGGACTCCTGCTGGCAACCTCCTTTACTTTCTATTATTTTTTTGTGTATCTGTATGTATAATTTGGAATTGTGTTTTGGTGATCAAGACCTTGTGTAGAATTAATGTATGGTGTAGTTTTAACTTTTGTATTTCAATAAAGTGCTTGTCTTTATATGTCCAGTCCACGTCTCCATGCTCACCCTTGTCTTGGTAACCTATGTGCCTTTGATAAGATTATTTCCCGGTGTATTCTGGGTGGCATAGTCGATTAATAGTTAGATATTAGTTTTGTAAATGCTTTCACTTTGACCACCTTTGCCACATCATTCATATCTTGCATTATTGACAAACTATTTTTCCTGTTTAACACTGGAAAGCTGCTTTGACACAACCAGTATTGTATAAAGCGCTATACAAATAAAGGTGACTTGACTTAACTTTTTGTGGTGCGTCATAAAATGCAGTGATGACTGAGGTCAACCACTTGAAGGTAGAAGGAATGACATTCAAGGAATCAGGTACTTTGAAAGAACATCCCGGTTGTTATTCAAATTGTTTGGCATAATACTGGGCAAAAGAAAATCTAAGTGTTTAAACTCTGCCTCAATTTCTTTCACATTGTTTTTGCTACAGGCATGACACCTTAAGGATAGGTTTACCCCAAAACTAGAATTCTGTTGTTTACTTAAGCTATTACTGTTCCAAACCTGTATGCAATTCTTTATTCTACATAATGCAAAATAAAATGCCTTGGTGACTTTCACTGTTTGAAAAAAAGTTGAAACATTCTTCAAAATATAATCTTTGCAATTCCGCAGAGGAAAGAAAGTCATACAGGTATTGAACAACATGAGGGTGAGTAAATGATGACAGAATTTTCATTTTGGGGTGAACTATGCTTATGAATCATTGAGCTTATGGAGGAGTGGTGTGGTATTAGTTTTATGTGAAGATGTTCACCAGGTGGACAATAAATTGCATTAGTATGCACCACATTAAAAATTTAGAAAAAATGTGAAAATGTGGTTTAAGTTATTGTCAAATACATTGTATAACAGCTCAAATACCGGGGGTAATACAAATTCAGATTTTGTCTCTGAAGTGATTGAATAACAGATTAATGTCCAATTAACACATAACAATCCTCTCAAGTAGCCCACTAAATCTCCAGGGGTAATTTATGTAATCCGTAGCCGCATTAGCCGATTACTATGGTATATGATTTCTCTCTAAACTATGTCTTCATTGTCATCTCATATTAAATGGGGCTTGTCTTTTTTCATTCTTTCATTCATTCATTTTTCAATTGTTTTATCCTATCCTTTAGCCTAACATTCCATTTTACAAAGTAAGAGCATGGACAGATTCACACACAGGCCAACATGGAATTTGCCCTGGGCCCAGACCAGCAGAGGACACAGCAGGTGCTACACACAGCCTGAAATGTGGTATGAAACAAAATTGTATTTATCATGATATGCTTTAATCAACAGATAGTAGGGACAAAAAGATCAGCAATCGGTAAATGGAAAACAAAACCAACAAATGTTTTTTTTTGTAATTTCTTTTGTATTGTATTTTTCAGTCAATTTGTATAGTAGGAGAGCCCAGCTGTGGTTGTAATGTATTGGTGTGTACACAGAGTGTTGTGATTTAATAAGTTTGCTGTGCTTTCACAAGTGTGTTTATTTCTTATTTTCGAGTTGGGTGTAAGGCTGAGGACTCCTGCTGGCAACCTCCTTTACTTTCTATTATTTTTTTGTGTATCTGTATGTATAATTTGGAATTGTGTTTTGGTGATCAAGACCTTGTGTAGAATTAATGTATGGTGTAGTTTTAACTTTTGTATTTCAATAAAGTGCTTGTCTTTATATGTCCAGTCCACGTCTCCATGCTCACCCTTGTCTTGGTAACCTATGTGCCTTTGATAAGATTATTTCCCGGTGTATTCTGGGTGGCATAGTCGATTAATAGTTAGATATTAGTTTTGTAAATGCTTTCACTTTGACCACCTTTGCCACATCATTCATATCTTGCATTATTGACAAACTATTTTTCCTGTTTAACACTGGAAAGCTGCTTTGACACAACCAGTATTGTATAAAGCGCTATACAAATAAAGGTGACTTGACTTAACTTTTTGTGGTGCGTCATAAAATGCAGTGATGACTGAGGTCAACCACTTGAAGGTAGAAGGAATGACATTCAAGGAATCAGGTACTTTGAAAGAACATCCCGGTTGTTATTCAAATTGTTTGGCATAATACTGGGCAAAAGAAAATCTAAGTGTTTAAACTCTGCCTCAAATTCTTTCACATTGTTTTTGCTACAGGCATGACACTTTAAGGATAGGTTTACCCCAAAACTAGAATTCTGTTGTTTACTTAAGCTATTACTGTTCCAAACCTGTATGCAATTCTTTATTCTACATAATGAAAAATAAAATGCCTTGGTGACTTTCACTGTTTGAAAAAAAGTTGAAACATTCTTCAAAATATAATCTTTGCAATTCCGCAGAGGAAAGAAAGTCATACAGGTATTGAACAACATGAGGGTGAGTAAATGATGACAGAATTTTCATTTTGGGGTGAACTATGCTTATGAATCATTGAGCTTATGGAGGAGTGGTGTGGTATTAGTTTTCTGTGAAGATGTTCACCAGGTGGACAATAAATTGCATTAGTATGCACCACATTAAAAATTTAGAAAAAATGTGAAAATGTGGTTTAAGTTATTGTCAAATACATTGTATAACAGCTCAAATACCGGGGGTAATACAAATTCAGATTTTGTCTCTGAAGTGATTGAATAACAGATTAATGTCCAATTAACACATAACAATCCTCTCAAGTAGCCCACTAAATCTCCAGGGGTAATTTATGTAATCCGTAGCCGCATTAGCCGATTACTATGGTATATGATTTCTCTCTAAACTATGTCTTCATTGTCATCTCATATTAAATGGGGCTTGTCTTTTTTCATTCTTTCATTCATTCGTTTTTCAATTGTTTTATCCTATCCTTTAGCCTAACATTCCATTTTACAAAGTAAGAGCATGGACAGATTCACACACAGGCCAACATGGAATTTGCCCTGGGCCCAGACCAGCAGAGGACACAGCAGGTGCTACACACAGCCTGAAATGTGGTATGAAACAAAATTGTATTTATCATGATATGCTTTAATCAACAGATAGTAGGGACAAAAAGATCAGCAATCGGTAAATGGAAAACAAAACCAACAAATGGGAAAAGGAAAAATCATGTGTGCAATTAAAGTTAACCCCTTACCGTCCCGCTGGCTGGACACCTAAGTTTACTTCACTATATTACAATGAAATCCTAATCTAATCATGACAAACTATATATCATTGGAAAGTTCTAAGACTCCTAAATAGATACTGTTTTTGTTACAAATTATGTAGGAACAGTAATAGACTAATTTATGACAAGAGTATGCCTCTACATCATAAAAAGATTTCTGACCTTTGTCACAAAAATATCGTCTTTCTTTATTCTACATAATGAAAAATAAAATGCCTTGGTGACTTTCACTGTTTGAAAAAAAGTTGAAACATTCTTCAAAATATAATCTTTGCAATTCCGCAGAGGAAAGAAAGTCATACAGGTATTGAACAACATGAGGGTGAGTAAATGATGACAGAATTTTCATTTTGGGGTGAACTATGCTTATGAATCATTGAGCTTATGGAGGAGTGGTGTGGTATTAGTTTTCTGTGAAGATGTTCACCAGGTGGACAATAAATTGCATTAGTATGCACCACATTAAAAATTTAGAAAAAATGTGAAAATGTGGTTTAAGTTATTGTCAAATACATTGTATAACAGCTCAAATACCGGGGGTAATACAAATTCAGATTTTGTCTCTGAAGTGATTGAATAACAGATTAATGTCCAATTAACACATAACAATCCTCTCAAGTAGCCCACTAAATCTCCAGGGGTAATTTATGTAATCCGTAGCCGCATTAGCCGATTACTATGGTATATGATTTCTCTCTAAACTATGTCTTCATTGTCATCTCATATTAAATGGGGCTTGTCTTTTTTCATTCTTTCATTCATTCATTTTTCAATTGTTTTATCCTATCCTTTAGCCTAACATTCCATTTTACAAAGTAAGAGCATGGACAGATTCACACACAGGCCAACATGGAATTTGCCCTGGGCCCAGACCAGCAGAGGACACAGCAGGTGCTACACACAGCCTGAAATGTGGTATGAAACAAAATTGTATTTATCATGATATGCTTTAATCAACAGATAGTAGGGACAAAAAGATCAGCAATCGGTAAATGGAAAACAAAACCAACAAATGGGAAAAGGAAAAATCATGTGTGCAATTAAAGTTAACCCCTTACCGTCCCGCTGGCTGGACACCTAAGTTTACTTCACTATATTACAATGAAATCCTAATCTAATCATGACAAACTATATATCATTGGAAAGTTCTAAGACTCCTAAATAGATACTGTTTTTGTTACAAATTATGTAGGAACAGTAATAGACTAATTTATGACAAGAGTATGCCTCTACATCATAAAAAGATTTCTGACCTTTGTCACAAAAATATCGTCTCCCCCTTAGTGGACGGTGTCATATTACAAAAAGTATTACGGTCTTTTAGAATCAAAACTTTTTATAATCTTGACAAAATACATATTGTTGGAAAGGACTGAGTCTCAAGATTTTGTGATATAAGTAATAATGAGAGATACATTTATACATTTGTGACAGCAAAGCTTAAAAAAAAATGGAGTTTGTATGGCACCCGGTACGGAAGAGGATTAGGGCCAAGCAATAATAAAAAATAAAACTATCTCGAGATTAAAGACATTATAATGCGAGATTAAACTCGTTAAATTTCGAGAAAAAAGTCTAAATAAAATGTTGAGAATAAACTCATTAAATTACGAGAAAAAAGTCATTGTGTTTCGAGAAAAAAACTCGTTAAATTTTGAGAAAAATGTCGAAATAAAATGTTGAGAATAAACTCATTAAATCACGAGAAAAAAGTTGTTGTGTTTCGAGAAAAAAACGTGTTAAATTTAGAGAAAAAAAGTCTCGAGATGGTTTTATTTTTTTGTTATTGCTTGGCCCTAATCCTCTTCCATAACCCAGTGACTGTTTTTGGTATGACAGCAAAAAAATAAATAAAAAATTGCATAGGAACCTAAATTTGTTTTATATCAACTTCAAATTTGGATCACATCTTATTTAGACATATATATATATATATATTTAATTTTAGGTCAAGGTCAAGGTCAGTTTATTTATATAGCACATTTAAAAACAGCTAGTGTATGCCAAAGTGCTGTACATATACAAATAAAGTAAATATAGAGATTAAGAGAATAAAAAGAAATGACTCGAAAACACATAATCGGTCACAGTCTTCAGTGGGTGTGCCCAGGATGGCCACCAGATGACACTGTTCTCTGTGAGCACATGGCTTGTGTTGTGTTTGTTTTGTGCCATGTGCTCTCTCCTGTCTATTGTCTTGCCCCGCCCATCTTGTTACCTCGTTATTGTTTTAGTTGCTCCACCTGTGTCTCCCTCGTTAGCCTCCTCGTTTGGTTTCCCATTTATTCTCCTGGTGTCTGTAATCCTGTGCAGATCCGTTGTTTTTCATTGTGTGTGTTATGTCTACATGTAGTGTAGTTTCGAGCCTGCCTGTCCGTTTTTCCCCTTTGGGGTGGTTTGAGTTTGTTTTTGTTTCATTATATTATTAAAGAAAGAACCATTCCTCCTGCACTTGAGTCCTCACTTCCTCTATCCTCACGCACCGTGACATAATCAATACAAAACACATTAACATACACAAACATACATTTCATTCAAAAGCCAAGGAATACCGATAAGTCTTCAGGCGGGATTTGAAAACAGGAAGGGAAGGCACAGATCTAATGTCCAGAGGTATGCTGTTCCATAGTCGAGGACCGGCTACAGAAAAAGCCCGATCCCCCTTAAATTTCAAGCGAGAGCGAGGTATATGCAAGAAAAGTTTATCAGAGGATCTGAGAGAGCGAGAGGATTGCTGATAGCTGAGAAGTTCGGACAAGTATGATGGGGCTAGATCATTTAATGCTTTATACACAAATAATAAAATCTTAAAATGGATCCTATGCTGCACCGGTAACCAATGAAGAGATGCTAGGACAGGAGAAATGCTTTCTCTCCTCTTAGTACCAGTCAGCAACCTCGCGGCTGCGTTCTGGACTAACTGCAAGCGATTCAGCGATGAATGATTGAGACCCATATAAAGAGGAGGCCATCGAGGTGGTCCCTCCTCGCGACAGAGAGTCCGGGTTTTACAGCTGGTATTTCATCATTCCAAAGAAGGATGTGGGGTTGCGTCCGATTTTAGATCTGCGTCTGTTGAACCACTCAGTCATGCGACTAAAGTTCAAAATGTTTGTGACAATAGATCTGAAGGTCAAGGTCAAGGTCAGTTTATTTATATTGCACATTTAAAACCAGCTAGTGTATGCCAAAGTGCTGTACATATACAATAAAGTAAATATAGAGATTAAGAGAATAAAAAGAAATGACTCAAAAACACATAATCAATACAAAACACATTAACATACACAAACATACATTTCATCCAAAAGCCAAGGAATACAGATAAGTCTTCAGGCGGGATTTAAAAACAGGAAGGGAAGGCGCAGATCTAATGTCCAGAGGTATGCTGTTCCATAGTCGAGGACCGGCTACAGAAAAAGCCCGATCCCCCTTAAATTTCAAGCGAGAGTGAGGTATATGCAAGAGAAGTTTATCAGAGGATCTGAGCGAGTGAGATGATCAGAGATGATCTCCTCTTAGTACCAGTCAGCAATCTCGTGGCTGCGTTCTGGACTAACTGCAAGCGATTCAGCGATGAATGATTGAGACCCATATAAAGCGCATTGCAATAATCAAGTCCAACTATATAACTATATCCAAATCCTTAAACGAGAGCATAGATTTTAATTTGGCTATTTGCCTTAGTTGAAAAAAGCTGCTTTTCAGCACAGCACTTATCTGCTTAAAATGGATCCTATGCTGCACCGGTAACCAATGAAGAGATGCTAGGACAGGAGAAATGCTTTCTCTCCTCTTAGTACCAGTCAGCAACCTCGCGGCTGCGTTCTGGACTAACTGCAAGCGATTCAGCGATGAATGATTGAGACCCATATAAAGCGCATTGCAATAATCAAGTCTGGAAGTGATGAAGGCGTGAGTAACTATCTCCAAATCCTTAAACGAGAGCATAGATTTTAATTTGGCTATTTGCCTTAGTTGAAAAAAGCTGCTCTTCACCACAGCACTTATCTGTTTTTCAAAATTCAGATCAGTGTCAAAAATCACACCTAAGTTTTTAGCAAAAGGATGAATGTTTGATGACATAGAATCTAGATTAATAGTGATATCAGAGACAGCACCTGGGGGTCCAAAGACAACAATTTCAGTTTTGTTCTCATTTAGTTGAAGAAAGTTTCTGCCAGTCCAGCCTTTAATATCTTCAAAGCAATTAAAAAGTCAGAATAAGAGTGATCAGAGCTGAGAGGAATGTAGATCTGAGTATCGTCAGCATAAAA
>NW_015639576.1:127359-152052 GCF_001515625.1 Sinocyclocheilus rhinocerous | reverse complement strand
CAGTTCCTGTCTGCGCTCTTGGCTGGAGCAGGACACCTCCTGTCCCACGTGCCGTATGTCACTGAACATTAATGAAGGCGGGAGGGAGAGAGAGGAGGGCCAGAGGGAGCCGCTGGATGATAACTTGGCTGCTGGACCAGGAACAGAGGCCCGACCGCACCTTAACCAGCATAACCACTTCTTCCACTTTGATGGTGAGGCGTTTCTTTACATATTCACACAAAATCCAGACCATTTACTGAAAGTTAGCTATAGCAGTGGCTCCTTTAGAAATCTTCATGTTTAAGACGTCTCTGCCAAAATCTTATCAACTATCATATGCTTATCATTAACTTACATAATGCTCATTCAGTGCTGAGCAAGTTGATCCGCCCTGATAAACAACATTGAACAAAGTTTAGCCAATCATAGCAGCATACATTTACTTATTGAAGCCTTATTGGTACAGTAGCAAAAAGCCTGTTTATATGGATAGTAAAAAAAAAAAAGTAAATACAAAACTGCATGACTGCACAAAATATCTATCTATCTATCTATCTATCTATCTATCTATCTGTCTGTCTGTCTGTCTGTCTGTCTGTCTGTCTATCTATCTATCTGGCTATGTTAGAGATCAATTTTCAAATAAGGAAAAACTAATTTATTAAATACAATTTTATGAATACAATAAAATAATAAAGTAAATATGAAAATTATAATAAGATGTAAGTTTAAGTTTTAAGTTTAAGGTCAAGGTCAGTTTATTTATATTGCACATTTAAAACCAGCTAGTGTATGCCAAAGTGCTGTACATATACAAATACAGTAAATATAGAGATTAAGAGAATAAAAAGAAATGACTCAAAAACACATAATCAATACAAAACACATTAACATACACAAACATACATTTCATCCAAAAGCCAAGGAATACAGATAAGTCTTCAGGCGGGATTTAAAAACAGGAAGGGAAGGCGCAGATCTAATGTCCAGAGGTATGCTGTTCCATAGTCGAGGACCGGCTACAGAAAAAGCCCGATCCCCCTTAAATTTCAAGCGAGAGCGAGGTATATGCAAGAAAAGTTTATCAGAGGATCTGAGAGAGCGAGAGGATTGCTGATAGCTGAGAAGTTCGGACAAGTATGATGGGGCTAGATCATTTAATGCTTTATACACAAATAATAAAATCTTAAAATGGATCCTATGCTGCACCGGTAACCAATGAAGAGATGCTAGGACAGGAGAAATGCTTTCTCTCCTCTTAGTACCAGTCAGCAACCTCGCGGCTGCATTCTGGACTAACTGCAAGCGATTCAGTGATGAATGATTGAGACCCATATAAAGTGCATTGCAATAATCAAGTCTGGAAGTGATGAAGGCGTGAGTAACTATCTCCAAATCCTTAAACGAGAGCATAGATTTTAATTTGGCTATTTGCCTTAGTTGAAAAAAGCTGCTCTTCACCACAGCACTTATCTGTTTTTCAAATTTCAGATCAGTGTCAAAAATCACACCTAAGTTTTTAGCAAAAGGATGAATGTTTGATGACATAGAATCTAGATTAATAGTGATATCAGAGACAGCACCTGGGGGTCCAAAGACAACAATCTCAGTTTTGCTCTCATTTAGTTGGAGAAAGTTTCTGCCAGTCCAGCCTTTAATATCTTCAAAGCAATTAAAAAGGTCAGAATAAGAGTGATCAGAGTTTAGAGGAATGTAGATCTGAGTATCGTCAGCATAAAAATGATATGAAATATTATATTTCCTCATGATCGAACCCAAGGGGAGCATATACAAACAAAATAAGATAGGCCCCAAGCGGGACCCCTGAGGTACCCCATAGGTGAGCGGTGCAGAAGGAGAGGACGAGTGTCCAATCATCACCTTAGCTGATCTATCGGAGAGGTATGATGAGAACCAATCCAGTGCCGTGCCCCTAATGCCAACTTCATCCCTTAGACGATTAAGAAGGGTAGCATGATCAACTGAATCAAATGCAGAACTAAGATCAAGTAGCATTAAAATAGCAGATTTACCGGAGTCCAAAGCAAGGAGTAGATCGTTTGACACCTTCAGCAGTGCAGACTCAGTGCTATGATGGGCTCTAAAACCAGACTGAAATTTATCTAAAATATTGTTTTGTGAGACAAATGACGATAACTGATTTAAAACAATTTTCTCCAAAATTTTAGACAAGAATGGCAACTTAGAAATAGGGCGGAAATTTTTAAGATTGGTTGTGTCTAAATTTGGCTTCTTAAGAAGAGGCGTGATCACTGCTTGTTTGAGGCATATAGGAACACGGCCACTGTCTAAGGATCTGTTTATAATAGCCAGTACACTAGGGCTGATAGTATCCAGGACCTCTCTAAAGAGCTGGGTGGGGATAACATCAACAGGAGAAGTGGTAGGCTTAATCTTGTGAACTATATCGCCAAGCTCAGAAAGGGATATTGGTTCAAACCGTTCAAAAAAAGCATGACAAGTGAGTGGTTCAGAGGGGTCATGACTGCACATTGTAACCGTAGACCGTATGGCGTCCACCTTTCCCATAAAAGAATGTAGGAATGCTGCGCAGGTCTCTGGAGTACTGTCCAGACCAGAAGTGTTAGCAGGAGGGGAAAAAAGTATTTAACGTATTAAACAGAATTTTTGGATTTGTGTGAATTTTTAGATATTAATTCAGAAAGGTATTCATAGCAATATTGGATTAAAAACTATTTTTTTATATTTGTTTTTATTAAAAAAATAATTAAAAAGTGCAGTACATTTTATTTACAGTAAATGTAAACGTCTATAACTTGTTCATACTTTTTTTTTTTTAAATGATTTGACTTCTGCCATAATTTGCTGATTGTCTTCTTTAAAAAGAGAGCACCCTTAGGTCTGTATTCAAAAGCGTTCATGTATTATAATAATTTAAGTTTGGATAGTGCACTTTCACATTTATGTTCAAAAATGGGGGGGGTGACAGGTAAGGAGTTAAATACATAAATAAACAGAAACATAAGGACAAATTTTAAATATATTTAATTGCAATAGATCTTTTTAAAATGCCCATTTCAATTAATTTGAATTTGCCCCAATTGAATTTGTCCTAGTTTAGAGGGGAAAAATAAACAGAAAGATTGCAGTTTGTCCTGGTGAGCTTCTACAAAGACAGAAAACACGTTGCCGGTATTTATCTGTATTTCATGACATTTTTTACATGGGAAGCACATCCCACCCAGCCCTCCGCAGAAAGAATTGTGTTCGTGATTTAAGACACTGCCATGCAGGGTGGGTGTGTGTGTGTGTGCGCACGTGCGTGTGTGTTTGGACAGCACGGCAGTGAGAGTTAGAGGCTTGGTGAGTAATAGGTGATGGTGCTTTGCCAGACTTACTCTAACGGTCATAAATTATAAAGCGAGCAATTATGGCCTTTTCCAGAAATTAGCCAAAGGAAGCTGAGTATGTGTATATATAATACATACTGTTCCACACCAGGGCTGGGATAGTTTCACTATCTGTGCAGTTTGTATAAGCACATTATCGTAGTGTTGGTGGTGATAATGGCAATGATGCTGATTGGTGAATTGTTCCTTTGGCTCAGTTCATCCCTGCAAATCAGATGCCAGCACAAACATCCATCAATTTGTTTTTTTGTTAGTTTTTTTCTTCACATTCAAGTTAGGTAAATGCCTGGATGAGAATACATTTGAAATGTTCACTGGAACCTTCATGATTGTGATAAACATTGCTTTGCCATTAAGGTTGTTAATGTAATATGCTAAAATAAGTTGACATTGAATGCTGTGATTAATAAAGGACTTGACAAATATCCAGTACATTGATGCAGAGGCAATATCTTTGCGTGTGTTAAAAAAAAAAAAGATCATTTTAGTGCAATGATTAAAAATGAATGAAAACCTTAAATGCCCTTAGGGGCCATTGTGAAAGTAATTTGATGTAGAATTAGTGGCTGGAGTTCAAATAATGTCATTTTAGCTAATGACATGGATTTCGCAAAAGGCCAGGGGACTAGCACAGCTAATACTGTAAGAACTGCCCCCACCGCCCATTAATAATGAAAATGTGTTCTTAAATAAGTAGTTACAACTTGTCATATGTTTTTGCAGAGTATGGGTGTTGATCAGTGGAAGATCATTACCAGTGAAGTAGTGTTATTGATACTGTTTTCATTCAGTTTATAAATATGTGCTTTATCTCCATCTACAGTACTTTCATAACTGCTGACCTCAATTTCATTTAGGAATGCAAAACTTGAAGATTTATTGTTCAGATAAAAAGTTTGTTGCAACCATGTTGTGTAAAATTAAGGTCGACAAGCTGTTGATTCAAACCTGTGACACTTTCGTCATTAAAACACTGACTGCAATAGTTCAGGAAAACAGCAACTATGTTATTGTGTTCTGCATCCTACAAGCCAGAGACATGCTTGTCAATGAGAGATCAGGATGCCGTAATTGGCTGGCAAGTTTGACCAAGGGGCCTTGCTGGCTATCAGCTCGCCACAGTGTCTTGAGAGGGCACATTCAACAATACACTGCTTGAGCCTACAGGGGAGAGTGAAGCCTAAGTGCTGTCTGACAAGCTGATTATCTTCTCTCCCTCTCGTGGCAAAGAATACGAGAAGAGAGAAGCATAGTGGCATCCCCGCCAAGGACATGATTTTCTCACCACGGGGGTCTTTGGAAGTGAACTAATGAGTAGAGGTAAAGGTGAATGAGAAGCACTCTGTGAAATACAGAGAAACTGTACGAATACAAAACTGCATGTCAAAGGCTGTATTAGCCATCATCAAAGAGATCTGTGGCTTTGACGTTCACAACACTAAAATTTATTTTCTATCTATGGGATTTGCTTAGAACTCTCAACCTTGTCCCTTGCTGACTACCTGGCACCATGTTTTATCATGCCATTAAGTACATAGAGAGAGCAGTTGAGAGTATCTCAATGCTTTATGGGGCAAGATGAATAAAAGGGATACTTTCTGAGCAAGGAAGTGGCCTAGGCAGAGAGAATTTCTATAAATTCCAAGGACTATTTCCAATGCATTTTCATTTACTGGGTGAATAATTGCATTTGCATTTTATTCTGAAGCATTTTAAGCGTGAAATATAAACATGTTCTATTTACTACTGTAATAATAATAATAATAATAATAATATTTTTTTTTTAAATAACAATCAATATAGTAGTAATCTACCACTGTTTTCATTTACATTATTCTAGACCATTTAAGCACATCTTAATCTGCAAAGAAGTAACTTTAGCTCATCAGCTCACCGTTTGAACCTCACAGTGCTTAAACATCGCAGCAGTGATATCTTTTTCTGCATTCAGCCTGACACAAATCACCTTTATGCATGAGACGCCTTGAGAGCTCATAAGTGACTTGATATGATGGTCATATAATACGCAAAGCTGTTTCCTTTATGTGTGAGCTGCATCACATCTGCACTACTATAGAGATATGTCTTTACAGTTGAAGCGGGAATTGTTTATTTAATTTAAAGGGGATACATTTATATGTCTTCCTCTGCAATGTCTGTTTCTATGGTAATGCTGCACCCTGAAGGTTTTCTCCATGGAATAATGGATGGAAATGCAGAGTTAAACAAAAGTTAGGTTTGTCAAGGTGGCAATGACAAAATATTATTATAGAAGTTTGTAGGGCCATCCAATATCTGGAAATATTTTGCTACTATTGTGTTATGTTGTGTGAATAAATAGCTTTTTAGAATTGACAGTTGTGTTTGTATAATCTTACTTACCAAAGTGACTCAATAAAACACAAAAATGCAATTACCAGGGTAGCTGGGAATACACATTGCAAGCCAGGACTTCATAAGAAACCCCAATTAACTGCAAATAAACTGGATTTCTCAACTAATAGAAAATCAAAATACTACTATACTACATGGGTCACATCAATGAGCATGCTTGCATGCACATCATATGCTAATAACTATCAAAAATCAGTTTATTTAAATAACCCGTTTTACTGGTTAACATGCAAATCAATAGATGCAATGCAAATAACAATGTTTACAATACTTAATTAAAAAATCTGGTTATTTTCTGGTGGTGGCATTAAAACATAAGCATACATCTATTCTACTCAGACTATTCCATTTGTTATGTGAGTTTTGATTTTGATTGAGTTACATGAAGCATTGAAAACCCCAGAGTTTCCAAAATATCAGTGGGAAACTTTATCCTCAGACTCGTTCTCCTCTCATATTTGAGGTTTCTACAGCTGCATCACTTGTCCAATTTTTATAGTTTTTTTTTTTTTTTGGGTCAAGAAAGAGTCAGAGTGTGTGATACACAGTGGCTATTGTTACAAACTACCAGAACCCGGGTCGCAACAGTATAGAAAATAATCACCCCTCTTTAAAATAATCACATTATGTTGCTTTGCAGCCTGAAATGAAGACGGACAGTTTTTGTCGACAGCTTAAAAAAAAATGTAGTTCTGTTTTTTTTTTTTTTTTTTAGCTTGTTTACTGTACATCTTTGTTCTGTTTTTTTTTTTTGTTATAAGTCAGAAATTACAAGGATGTTTCTATGATGATCTAATGCATGCGGCGGCCATTGTAAGTCCACAAGTCCGTCAGTAAGTGCATTTGTAGTGTGCCATTTGGGACAGGGTCACATGAAAAATTCAATAAGCCAACGGAACATAAGTGTTTATATGCCGGGTGAAATTGGGGTAATTAGTGAAAATCTAACTGTATTGGCTTATTAAGCATAATCAGTTTAAGAATGTGCATGTACACACACTGAATGAGTGTAGGGCATTTACGTATAGTTGTCATAAAACAGAAGAATGCAACAAGGTAATCCAAACAACAGATTTATTGCAGGTTTTGACAGATACACATGGATAGCAGGTGAGTGATTGGTCAACAGGGCAATACTGAGGTATTTCAGTGAATAACAGTCTTTATCTTTGCTGATTTGGATGAACTGGTATTGGTGAGCCAGATCCGGAGGTTGGATGCAGATGAATATTGGATGGAAGGTAAGTCCATGCAGGTAAGTGGTCGGGTAGCATTCAGATAGGAACAACGAGACCAGACAACGGTGAACAAAGGTGAGCGGTTTATATAGTCTTTGCTGATTGGATGACACAGGTGCAGGTGATCAGAACTCTGGTGACTGTGAATGAGTGGGCGGAGTGTAGGGGTCTGGTGCTGTGGATGTTGTTGACTCTGTGACAAAAGTGCAATACATGTTTTTAATTACTTTATTCATGTGAGGTCAGTTTAAGATGTGAGGCCAGAAGGTGTGTTTTAACAGTTTGAAGCTTGTCTGGTTTTGAGAATCAGCAGATCTTACAGTTATTGTGAATGTATTCCAGTAATGACCAAAGAAGCAAGAATGTTTCCCAAGTGAGAGGAAATAAATTGTTACAGTGTATCCTGCAAAGAAATGAAAATCCCATACGCAAAAAAAATCTGATAATGTATTCATAAGTTAGATATTAGAAATGTGCTTTTTTATTATTATTTTATCCCTTAGGGCTGCATTCTTCTGCTTGAATATTCACATCAGGTTTTCTTTCCGTCTTTCTTTTCACTGCCCAAGGCAGCCCACTGGCAGAACTTCAGAGGCACTCAGCTATCATGGTGGAATTCCCCTCTAATTATTTGATGTGAGGTTTCACAGGAACGCCTGATGTGCAGTTCTTTAACCTTACTTAATCTGCAGAGATATTTTATTTTTCCTTTGGAAAATATTTACTGATGACATTTAGGGCAGAGAGAGATCTCTTGATAACAATTTTTCATGAGTTTTAAGCTAAAATATGGATTTTACATTTGAAGTGCAAGGAGGCATTTTTAAAATAACCATGCCTCAGAGCAAATTCAAACATGTCACATTAGTTGCAAAATTTGTTTTCGCAGTAATGTTGTTGAATCAGTTGAATGAGCATGAAGGCAAGATGCCTGAAGGGTCTTGACAGTCTCTTTGCTTCCAGTGGTATTTTAACAACTGTTTGTAGCCTAGTTGGACACAACACATTGTAACTCATATGCTCCACATATTAATGAACAAGAGCAAACAATTTTGAGATAGGTAACTGTGGAAGGGGAGAAAGAGAATGCATCTATCTATCTTTGTAGGAAAAGTTGCATTGAATTATACAATATTTTCAATAGAATTTTACATAGTATAAGGAAGGGGTCTCCAAACTTTTTTACACCACGGACTGGTTACGTTCGGAAAATATTCTTGCGAACCCCCAACTGCCGCAGCATAAATGGCTGCCCACTGCTCCGGGTGTGTGTTCACGGTGTGTGTGTGTTCACTGCTGTGTGTGTGCACTAAGGATGGGTTAAATGCAGAGCACTAATTCCTAGTATGGGTAACCATACTTGGCCACATGTCACATCACTTTCACTTTATATATATATTAGGCTATTATATAGTATTATAATATCATTATATAGTGATATAAGGGATATGGAAATTCACAGTCAACCTCATTTTATATTATCTAAACTAAAAGGGACAAGCTTAGGCAATGAAGTACATAGCCTCCAACTTCCTCTAAGTGGAGCATTAACAGTACAACAGGGGACAGAGATTGATGAGAACAACCAATCACAGAGCTTTAAGGGCAGACTTTCTCACTTGCTTCCTGTTGCATATCTACAATTATGTTCTACAGGATTGTCCTATTGTTTTAATCTGCTTCCCTGAGGATAAACCATAACCAGGGACAGATTTACGCATAGTCATTCTAGGCACGTGCCTATGCTTGCTCGTCCAGGGGGGGGCCCAAACACAATGAAGAGATATATAATATTTTAGTTTTACTATGGGCTATCTACAACAGTAAAATAACCAAAACCCTAGAAGAAATTGAGCATAATAAATATAACAAACGATAGGGTAAAAATGACAAACTTCCATGTCACACACGCGGAGACGCGGATAGAAACTTGTCAGAGCTGCGGCTGCCCCGCGAATTTATCAATAAAAGTGTCGCAGCTGAAAAGCTACATGACATTTCTCAGTAGCGAGGTTCTTGAAGCAGTTCAACTTAAAGATTCGCTATTAGTAGATGCTGCTGCTGAATACTGCTGAGAGACACACAGACACAGGTATTCACACGCACTTAATCTCTCGCTCCCTCTCTCTCTCTTTCGCTCTCTCTCTCTAATAACTGCGTTAGCCTGCATACCAATGGCTCAAGCCTCTGTTATTAGCTCTAAAATAACGTTTTGGAATTTGCAACGGAAGGTTTGGGATGAGGTGCATAAAAAATTTGCTAGTTCAACACGCACGAGATTTCAGGACGGAAACATGTAAAATGTCTTGAAACAAATCATCCGAACAATTGATGTGTGATTTCTAGGCCGTTAAAATTATTAGAGAAATAATGCACTCCGAAGTGGTTATTTGGCCACGTCGCCACGCCTATTAATGGAATGGTCTTTCTCAGTTCTCAAACAAATTTCGATTTTTATTGACTGAATGCAAGCGCTTATTGCGATATAAAACACTGTAACAGTTTCCACTGATTAAGAAATATTTTTGTTTGCTTGGGTGGTAATATTAGGCCTATTATATTAATAGGGAAGGTGGCCCAAAAATTTGTTTTGCCTATGTCACGAAAGGAGGTAAATCCAGCCCTGACCATAACCTTGAGCTTTTGCAGAGACATAGAAACACTGGTCTCATCAGCCCCTTCAATTTGTTTCTATCATTTTAGTCACTTTTTTAAAGGGGTCATTTTGTCATTAAAGGGCAGTTGTCGTTGCTAGGAAACGCTTGTTTTGTTTACTGTGGAGACGTGCTGAAATGGCGTTTGGTCTCGTACTGTATCGCGTACCTTGTCAGTGTCGTGCGCTTTGCTTGGCCATTTGTTGGGATAAACAGGAAAGTGTGTCCAGCTGAATTCAATTTGAGTTTTGTTAAACTAATTAAAAAGAAGCTTAGTTTACCGTGGAAGCGGTCGCGGCTGCGGTCGTGTGAAGACCGAAGAGTGTAAAGACCATCGACTCTACCGTGCGACTCCATCGGGCAGGGACACCGGTAAAGGACATTTAGTATCGCTTTTTATCTCTCCTCTTTCCACTTCTGTTTCAGTTTTTTATAAACTATTTCTGTAATGGTGGCTGCTGAGTTTAGTCAACCACAAGCTGTTAGCAGAAAGAAGACAGAAAGAAGAGGCTTGTGCAAAAGAGAAAGTACGATAGTGAGAGACGTGAGATGTACTGAAGTTTATTTGGATCCCAGCTGTGTGTTTGCTTGTGGCTCACAAAACCAATTAGAAATTGGTTGGGGGGGGTCAGAGTTCTGCTGCAGCCAGAATAGATTGGCAGTGTAGAATAGCAGAGTCCACCTCCAGCTAATTTTCTCTCCCTCTGTGTCACTACAAAAGCAATCTCACACCACAGGCCTCATGGCCACACAAAACCATAAAAGGTTTGGATCATACTCTGTGACATACTGCTGATCAAGAAAGGCATGCAAGGGGGGAGAGATCAAATGGAAGATCTTTTTGAAAAATGTAAGATGCCTTTTTTTAATATAGGTTCTTTTGGACTTGATTCATCTCATTTTACTTTTTACAAATTAAGAAAAAAAAAAAGTATCACAGTTTTCAGAAACAAAATATTAAGCAGCACAACTGTTTTCAACATTGATAATAATGAGAAATGTTTCTTGAGCACCAAATCAGCATATTAGAATGATTTCTGAAGGATCATGTGACACATTTATTTTATTTTATTTTATTTATTTATTTATTTATTTATTTTTGGATCAATGCAGCCTTGTAGAGCTCAAGACACTTCTTTCAAAAAACATAAAAAATCATACCCACCCTGAAAGTTTGAATAGTAGTGTGTATAAGTATCAAGTGTGCCGCACAAGTCCTGGAAAGTGAAGCCAAAACGTCTTGATCGCCCCCAGGTGGCTGGAGCCAGTATAGGTCATAAACCCTGCCCTCTCCATGCAATCTAATGAGACGTGAGACAAACTAAATAATTAAATTACACTTCAAATAAATCAGCGCAAGTTGTCAGCGCCCTATTGGGAGACTGGAGGCTTCACCTTTCTTCAATGGAAGAGAGCAGGGCCGTACACAGGTTTTTATAAATATAGAGGTCCCAAAATTAAGATTGGTAGGGGGTTTGGGGGCATGCTCCCCTGAGAATATTTTGATTTTTCTGACCTACATGTGTGCATTTTAAGATGTTTTAAGGCTCATAAATTTAATAACAATATAGGTTTAAAACCAAGTCAGTGAGCAGTAGGCCTACCTGCACTTCTTGTCTCATCTCCATCACCATCTCTCTTTCCCTGTATCTATTCCCTTCCCAAACCTGATACAGTCTTTTCGTTGTCGTCTGTGTAAGTAAAGAATGTAAATATTGGGTCAGCTGATATTCAAGTTTAATCATTTTAGACAAGTGATTATACTGAAGGCTACCAGGATAATTATAGTGAAAGTGAAAGTGAAGTGACGTGTGGCCAAGTATGGTGACCCATACTCACAATTTGTGCTCTGCATTTAACCCATCCAAGTGCACACACACCCGGAGCAGTGGGCAGCCATTTTTTGCTGCGGCACCCATGGAGAAGTTGGGGGTTCAGTGCCTTGCTCAAGGATTTCAATATTGAGGGTGGAAGAGAGCGCTGGTTATTCACTGCCCCCACCTACAATCCCTGCCGGACCTGAGATTCAAACCCTCAACCTTCAGGTTAAAAGTGTTCCCTCCTGGTGGAATGACCTGCCCAAATCAATCCGAGCAGCTGAGTCCTTAACCATCTTCAAGAAACGACTAAAAACACATCTGTTCCACCTTTATTTGACCCTCTAACTCTAACACTTTCTATTCTATTTTAATTCTACTTTATCTATATTTATCATATTTTTTATTTATTTATTTATATTTTATTCTTTTAAAATCTGCTAAATGACTAAATAAATAAAATAAATAAATAAAAATAAATAAAAGTCCAACTCTCTAACTATCTAAATAATTCAATTAATTCACAATATATGCACGCACTTTATTAATTCTATGCCTAATATGATGAAAACAGATTTGTGAATGTCTCTTGCCTTTGTCAATTACGAAATAGTACATTAGCCTAATCACGTACATATTTCTAAATAGCGAAATTAGACAAAATGTATTAGTTTATTATTAAGTTTATCAGTTTAGTCGGTCATTTAAGATTTCTATCGTAAAACAGCGGTCTAATAGGAAATATTTGGTTTAGATACTTACATCTTGCACTTCATAACTGTCTGAGGCGTCAAGCTGGAATTTTTACACTCAGCGCCTACTTTGATTTGATTGGCCATCACAAACACTTTGACATTGATGAGCACTGTAAGACCACTGAGGCATCTCAGATGAGAAGATCTGTTATCTTGGCTTTTTATCCTTGCAGCACCAAAGCAGAATTAATATAAGGTAATTATTTTACAACTTTTGTTATTGGAAAAATACCGAGGTCCAGACCTCGGAGACCTCAAAGGTGGGTACGGCCCTGGAAGAGAGTGAAGGTGTACGGTTCTACTACTGTGCTGGAGCGAGGAGCGAGGAACAAGGAACACGGAGAACGCAGGAGAATTGCGATACACAGACTTTAATATTTTTACACAAAGCAGGCAGAAAAACGCATAGCACATCATTGACGAACAATACCGGATGCTGGACATGGAAACACACAGGGCTTAAATTATGGGACTAATCAAGGAATTAACAAGACACACCTGGAACTAATGAACATAGTCAGACATGAGGGAGAAACTAGGTCATGGGGAGAACATGGGGAGAAAAACATAAGACACGGGAACACAGGACTAACAGAAGGTGCGTTGTCCATATTTATTTTACAGTCTATGGTAAGTATATGTTACTGTTAAAAACAGTTCAAATATGATATGAAAGCTTGTAGCATGAATGTATCTAAAACTAAACTAAAACATTCTAAATTTTTCAGAAATACTTTTAATTAGTGTGTGTTTTAACCCTTAAATGCATGAATGTTTCGCCAATCATTCTTACATATTCGGGTCTTTAGCGACCCGGACCTATATATCCAGCACGGATGCCATACCAACTGCTGTAATAGCAAAAAACTCTCTTGATATTTTAAGAACAATTACAGAAGAAAAAAATAAAGCATATATTGTTACCTTTTGAAACTTAAAAGGGTTCAATTTGAGCAGATGATTTTACCATCGCTGTCATCGTCAGAGCGCACTTCCACAGTACATTCAGCATCTGCCTCATATTCGCGATCTCAACCATATTATCAAAAGATCATTTTCAATGACTTGATATTCAATATTTTGATCACTGGCAGCTTATTCACCACATCCAGCATCAAATGGCAGTGACATTTATATTTCATTGCGTATAGTAATTGCTCTGCAGTAAAGCCATTCAAACCAGTCCAATGTTTGCTGATGATATTCGTTTGTTTTATGCCTGCTGTAATTATCAGTGAAACGTCACTTCATCATTGTGTATCAAACAGTGCCACCTTGAGGAAAAAAATGCATTGCACGTATTGAGTCATCAGATATGTAAATATAGTTGTGCAGAAAAAAAAAACTTACACATGTACATACCTCGGGTCTCTAGTGACCCTATACACTTTTTACAAAATAATAATCAGAAAACAGGCATTCTTTTATATTTTACTTTGTTTTTTTCTAATTATATTTTTTATAATGAATAGATTAGGAATACTAAGAAAGTTGATGTCTAACTTTAAAAAATTATGGAGGGAGAGGGTAGAGAATGATGTCCCGGGTCGCTAAAGACCCAAGGTATGCATTTAAGGGTTAAGTGGTTTACAGTGCCTGACTTATCATCATCATAATAATAACTTCATAATAATATCTTAGTAATAGCGTTTGTTTGTTGTGGTTGTTATCATTTGCAGAAACCAATAGCAGGCCCAGCATCAAGGGGGGGCTTGGGGGCCTTAGCCGTTGACGTTCTCAAGCCCCCCTGCATTGATCAGAAGGACACACCCCTCCACCCCTGGAATACAACTTTAAAAGCGGAAAGCAATCTAAACTGAACGCATTTCCAACCGCAGGGCACTCCTCGGATCTGATTTGTGCCACCTCAGATTCAATTTGACCCCCTCCAACCCCCAAAATGTGTTGATTTTAATTATTCGATGCGGACCATAACCGCATAATTCAGTGTTTTCAACCACATCAAATTTATTTTAGGTTTCAGACATTTAAATTAGTAGCATCTTTTCTTAAATACACATTGATGTTTGTGAGTTTGTTAAATACACTGGTGTCTAAGGAAAGTTGTGTAGGTAACTATAAAGTTCACTCTTTTCTTCTCCTAATTTACGTGATGTTAAACTAAAAATCCAAAACAACCCCCTCCCCCCCCATACTTATGATATTAAATTATTGATTTATTGCAGTTTATAAAAATTATAAAGACCTTATTGTTTATTTGATGAACCATGTATTTCTCCCCATGTATTTCTCCTTTCCCCACCACTTTTTTTTTTTTAACAAAGCAATATCAATCATGCTGAGGCTGTAAAAGGAGGATTTTAACAAGCTGACTAGACAAGTCAATTGACGTGTGTGACAATTGTTTGTTTTTTTTTTGTTTTTTTTTATGAGGCAGATACTGTATGTGTTTTTGTCTTGTACATGCATAGCAACCTACAGGAGAAGGTGAACTCCCATAGCGCTGAGTGATTGAGGTGCTCTGTGGGGGGTGTCATGGTGGCTTCCTGCTGTGTGCAGGCAGGTGTGCTGACACCTGAGGGGGCATTTGGAGGACATTAGAGACGTGGCTGTCAAACCGATGCACATATCCTCGCATCTGGCCACTGCTTAACAAAACGTCAGCTATGGGTCACGGCATGTGTCAGCGTTAAACTTGACGTGCAGATGTAAAGATTTGATCCTTTTGGTGCGATGTTAAATCCTCTCCTGAGATCCTCTCTGGGAAAATTCACAGACCTATAGGGAAACAGTCAACATCAGGAAGCGCACAGGAAGTGCCACAGTCAGCTCATTATAAACATTATTTACCACACACCTCACTTTCAAAATTATATCACTGCACATTCAGAACCAACCAAGATAAAAGGAACAGCAAATAAAGGTGGCTATTTCAGGGAATAAATAATACCTTTCAGTTTGACAGACATTCATCTCCGCTTGATGACACTTTATCAATGGCAATATGAGCGGAAATAATTTCCCACTCATTTACACTGCTTTCAAAGGTGACTTCATCACCGGTGTCTGAAAGACACAGTGCCCCTTAGTAACAAATGATTACCACTAAATGAATCCCAGAGGTTCCGTCACTAATGCAGAACAAAAGGGAGCGTGAACAAGGAAGCAGAGTGGCTTCAATATCTATTTTTCAGCTCCGCATAATTTCTTGCTTCACTGATCTATCACTAAACAACAGCTGCTGTGCTGCAGCCAGCGCAGCGTTTGCTAGGGATGGTGATCAAGAAATACAATACAAATGCAAATGCAACAGGGAGGCTAGATGGAAAAAAAAGAGGGGGAAAGGAGACATTTAAGCGGTGAGGTCACGTGTGATAGCCTGGAGCTCTCGAAAGTGTCGCGGTGAGAGAGAAGAAAGATCGGGAACTCTTGGTAGGTCTGTGCCACATGTGATGGATAACATGCCACCAGTAATGGCAGACTAGGTAGCTGCATTAGACAGGCATTTTGCAATCATTCCCATTTATTTTCTCTCTCTTTCTCCCTTTTCATCATTCATTGTGCCTCTCTCTCATACCCAGAAGTCTACACACTTTAGGTGTTTGAATGCCAGAGATGTAGTCGGTGGATTTTTGTTATGTCGAGATCATGAGAAAATTAGGGTAGATGAGAAAATTAGGGTAGAGTGGGGAAACCCCACCCCCCCTAAGGACTGTGTAATGTTTTTCTGTGAAACAAAAGTTAAATGTGTCCAGAAGAGTTATCATAGCTTTACAGACAGTGCCATTATAAACCACGTATGACAAAATGTCCAGAGTTGTCATGTTATTAGATTTATAACAGGTAAAATGCCCCCATGGATGGCGTAAAAAGCTTCCAGTCTGACAAAGCAATGAGGTGCTCTGTGGGGGGTGTCATAGTGGCTTCCCGCTGCGCGCAGGCAGGTGTGCTGACACCTGAGGGGACATTTGGAGGACATTAGAGATGTGGCTGTCAAACCGATGCGCAGATCCTCGCATCTGGCCACTGCTTAACAAAACGTCAGCCACGGGTCACAGGATGTGTCAGCGTTAAACTTGACAAGCAGATGTAAAGATTTGATCCTTTTGGTGCGGTTAAATCCTCTCCCGAGATCCTCTCTGGGAAAATTCAGACAGGCCTATAGGGAAGTGCCACAGTCAGCTCATTATAAACATTATTTACCACACACACCTTACTTTCAGTGTTATATCACATTCAGAACCAGCCAAGACAAAAGGAGCAGCAAACAAAGGTGGCTATTTCAGGGAATAAATAATACCTTTCAGTTTGACAGACATTCATCTCCGCTTGATGACACTTTATCAATGGCAATATGAGCGGAAATAATTTCCCACTCATTTACACTGCTTTCAAAGGTGACTTCATCACCGGTGTCTGAAAGACACAGTGCCCCTTAGTAACAAATGATTACCACTAAATGAATCCCAGAGGTTCCGTCACTAATGCAGAACAAAAGGGAGCGTGAACAAGGAAGCAGAGTGGCTTCAATATCTATTTTTCAGCTCCGCATAATTTCTTGCTTCACTGATCTATCACTAAACAACAGCTGCTGTGCTGCAGCCAGCGCAGCGTTTGCTAGGGATGGTGATCAAGAAATACAATACAAATGCAAATGCAACAGGGAGGCTAGATGGAAAAAAAAGAGGGGGAAAGGAGACATTTAAGCGGTGAGGTCACGTGTGATAGCCTGGAGCTCTCGAAAGTGTCGCGGTGAGAGAGAAGAAAGATCGGGAACTCTTGGTAGGTCTGTGCCACATGTGATGGATAACATGCCACCAGTAATGGCAGACTAGGTAGCTGCATTAGACAGGCATTTTGCAATCATTCCCATTTATTTTCTCTCTCTTTCTCCCTTTTCATCATTCATTGTGCCTCTCTCTCATACCCAGAAGTCTACACACTTTAGGTGTTTGAATGCCAGAGATGTAGTCGGTGGATTTTTGTTATGTCGAGATCATGAGAAAATTAGGGTAGATGAGAAAATTAGGGTAGAGTGGGGAAACCCCACCCCCCCTAAGGACTGTGTAATGTTTTTCTGTGAAACAAAAGTTAAATGTGTCCAGAAGAGTTATCATAGCTTTACAGACAGTGCCATTATAAACCACGTATGACAAAATGTCCAGAGTTGTCATGTTATTAGATTTATAACAGGTAAAATGCCCCCATGGATGGCGTAAAAAGCTTCCAGTCTGACAAAGCAATTTGCTTTATACATTTACAGCAAAACCAGAGTACAGGCAGTTTTAGATTAAAACTAAAAATAATATAATCAATAATTATGAATTACAAAATTATAATAGCCTATTTGAAAAATATTGTTAGCTGATGCTAACTGGCTAGCTAACTAGCTACCTGATGCTAACTTGTGGTCATTTTTAAATATAAAGTCCAAGTATTTTTATTCAACCAACTAGTTAGAATACATTTGATGGAAAAACAAATAATTTGATGTTCAGGACAGAGTAGTAATTAAGCCATGCCCCCTGGGGGCGTTTTACCCCACAGACTAGGTTTGAAAAAAAGAAAATTAATTCTGAAAATATTATATTTTTCTTAACACATACTCCCTATCCACAGGCCTTACTATCTCATATCATATATAACTGTGATGTTCTACAAAACAACAAGCTTTAAAATACTTTTTTTTCTTTCTGCTGAAAATTAGATCACACTGTGAAATCAATTTTCTCTCAGGTACATCACCAGTTTAAGCTTCATGGTGAATACTTCTACATCACTCTTGTCAACAGAGTTCATAGTTACAACAAAAATGTATCTTGACTTTATCTAGTGGTTATTTTGGGAAAACCATTAGGGGGCGTTTTCCCCCACTCTAAGTTTAAAATTAAGTAATGTAAAATTAATCTAAGTAAAATTAAGTCGTGAAAACGAGAAAATAACTTCTGTTATGTCGAGATCACAAGAAAATTAAGTTGTGATCACGAGAAAGCAAG
This sequence comes from Sinocyclocheilus rhinocerous, assembly GCF_001515625.1. Taxonomy (NCBI): domain Eukaryota; kingdom Metazoa; phylum Chordata; class Actinopteri; order Cypriniformes; family Cyprinidae; genus Sinocyclocheilus; species Sinocyclocheilus rhinocerous. Next base: position 133,863 of record NW_015639576.1, on the reverse strand, counting down.
AAAGAAAAAAAATCATAATCCATGGCCTCTTAGTACTTCTGTATGTTACCTCAATTCCATTAAATATTAATGGATACCACTTTTGATTTGAACAGTGTATTAGTAAATGTTGAAGTGAACATTGAGAGCAATAAATGCTTTAGAAGTATTTTTCACTGTTAGTTCATGTTAAAAAATGTTGTTAACTATTGCTAACAAATGGAACCTTAAAGTATTAATTCACTTCCAGAATAAACATTTCCCGATAATTTACTCACCCCCATGTCATCCAAGATGCTCATGCCTTTCTTTATTCAGTCAAAAAGAAATTGAGGTTTTTGAGGAAAACATTCCAGGATTTTTCTCCATATAGTGGACTTCAATGTGGACCAATGGGCTGAAGGTCCAAATTTACAGCTTCAAGGGGCTCGCCACGATCCCAGTGGAGGAATGAGGGTCTTGTCTACATTGTCATTTTCAAAATAAAAAAAAATGTATGTACTTTTTAACCACAATTTTTTTGGCCTAGTGAAGGTGGAAGTGAACTAATCCTTTGTAAGGTGTAAACTAATGTAAACTATAAGGTACATTAGCTTTGTAAACTAATGCAAGGTGTTACTACTACTACTACTACCTTTTACACAATAATGTGTCTTATACTCTTTTTGTTGTTTTACAGTATTTAATCTAGGGCTGGGCAAAATTCAGATTTGAATAATTCTTTTATTTAAATATTTAATATAAATATTAATAATTTAAATAACCAGATGTTTTCATTCTGATTATGTTTTTGGGTAATTCTTACTAAATTAAAGCATTATGAATTTGAATCTTATCCCCTTTTAATTCTACTTGCATTTAGATTAGTGTCACAAATTATTCTGCATCCTGATTGGTTCTGAATTGCCATTCTTACTTCAGTTGTGAATACAAAAACCTCATCATCACAGTGCACTAAATTTGACACTGATCAACAGATAATGACTTATGTCCAACTTAAACAAAATGACATTTACAAAGTGAAACTATTATGAATATATGTATATATATACACTGAACAAAATTATATATATATATATATATGAAATACAACATCATTGATATAATCCCCTGTAACATGAAGCTCAAATCAGCCAATGGGTTTTAGAAACAATATAAATAGTTAATATGTGTGCATTTGCTTTACTTGATTTTAGTTTAAACACACCTCTAGCTGGAAATTCCACTTTCTGATGAGTCTGTATTTTTGCAGATGAGGAAGTAGATAGATGTAATAAGAAAAGGAAATGTTATGACTGCTGTAAATCTACCTAACCTGTGAATGCAACAGAGTTTGCCCTTGTGCTTCACCAGTCACAGTTTTAAGGAAGAAAAAAGGCACTGTTAAAAATGTTATATGACATCTCGGCTACAGTTTGCCTCAAGGCATGTGGGAAACTCTATAGCCAGCTGGAAGAAGAGTTTATGATCTGATGAGACCACAATTGAGCTTTTTGGCCATCAGACTAAATGGCATGTTTGGTATAAGCTACACTGCACATCATCAGAAACTCACTAACCCCACTGTGAATCATGATAGTGTTAGCATCACGCTGCGGAAATACTTCTCTGCAGCAGGTCCTGGATGGCTTGTGAGGTAGGTAGATGGTAAAGCAAATCCAGCAAAATACAGGTAAATCCTGCAGGAAATCCTGATGTGTCTGCAAAACACCTGCGACCTGAGAGATTTATTTTCCAGCAAGACAATGACCCCAAGCATAAAGCCAAAGCTACACAGTAATAGTATAAATTCACTTTGTATAAAATGTGTATAAAAGTAATGTCTAAGAATGTTTAGACCAATCATTACTGTGAAATACCCTGTCTGCAAATATGTTCAAACGTGCTTACATTATATGTATATGTGCAAAAGGTTGTTGTGCATGTCCAAAAGATAAAGCCATACATAAGCTTTATAAATACTATTAATACTTTTTACAGATGTGCAGATGTTTTCATTTTGACATGAAATAATGTCTTCTCTTGATCAGTGTCAAAAAAAAAGAAATTCTCCGGTTCAGTCTTGTAAAACAATAAAAAATGAATTAAACATGGGTGATAAATCCTTTCTATCAAAACATAAGAAAATAGTTGGACAATGGTTGGAAAAATGATGGGTGATCTATCTTGCCTGCTTGTTCACAATGGAGGCCTGTGAAATGCATACTCCTTCTTTTCATGGATATGTTTGCTTCTTTTCACTCTATGTCATGGTGAGCATTCAGACTTTCAGCTTTGACAGGTGACTCATACTGATCTACATGTCAATAATGCGTGTGTGGACATATGTCTGTGTGTGACCTTGAGAGATCTTCCACATTTTTCCATTGGGCTTCTGTTCACTATAACAAAAAAGGCAACAGAAAGCAAGATCCAGGCCTTCTGAAAACATTCAGGCTGTGTAGCCCAATAGTCAAGATCTAGTCATGACCATGTACATTTATTTTATTTTTCTAAGTGCAAGGTATTTTCTTTCTTTCTTGTTTTGTATAATATTTCATATTAAATTGAAGAAAACAAAATAAATGGAACATATAAAACAAACTATCAAAACAGCCCTCCTCGCTCATGAGATTGGAATGTTGACAGAATAGTACATATTGATAGGATAGGTCAGTAGCAGCAGCTTCCTCAATTTGTGGTGAAGTTTATTCATTTCACTCTCTGTACTGTTAAAGGAAAAGATGAGAAGCATGTGTGTGCTCAAATTTAGCCAGCTAAATGTAAAAAACAGAGAATAAATGAAAAGGTGAAGTATTAACTACTGTTATACGTTCGCACAGTTTGGGATTGACAACCATATAAATATCAAATTGACCTGTTCTTATAACTTACAGGAGCAGCTTGAATATTGTCTGTATGAACTAGTAACAAAAGTCAAGCCCCTTTGTATTCTCATAATAGCAATGGATAAGTAACCATAGACACCAAAGTAAATTTTGAAGATAGTGACGTCCAAAGACTGGAAAGTCTTATTACACACACAAACAAACAAACATGTTGTGTGTGCAGTGCAGAGTGACTTACTACACTGTATACAATATGGCAGAAAACTTCTTGTCCAGTGCAGTTTCATTAACACAGCACACCAAAACTGACTCTATATGCGGTTGCGATCTCTGTGAACCCGTGAATCATGTGAGTTCACTGAGATCGCCCCGCAGAGGCAAACCACTGAATCAGCGTCTATGGTTTTTATATGATCTCGAATCAGTTTGATCAATTTGTAGACATTTTAAATGAGACATTTGTGTAATTAAAATGATGAGTAGTAGTTAATAGTCTCTACTGGCCTGTTTAAACAAGCACTCCATAAAACAAACAAAACAAGCCCTTGCAAATTAATAATAATTATTTTAAAGACGCATATTATACAGACACTACATTTTTAATGGTATTTTATTATTTTTATTGCATTTATTGCATTCAGACACACACACCATATAGTAGCCGAGTCGTCTTACTTCTGTTAATGGATGTGACATTACAACGCAAAGCCGAAGGATGTCAATTCCCCGCAAAGTCGGACCTGACATCTCAGATTAAATACTGCAGATTTAATAGCGATTCAGGTTGTAATGAAATTACTTTTTTTTTTTTACACATTAAAAGTTATGCTTTAGGCAAAACTCAGTGAAACCATTCACTCATATTGAATATTCAGGTCAGGTCTGCAAAACTGCAAGCACATTACCTGCTTTACACTCAGTTCTATACAGTTCTCTAATTTGTTCACTTAGAAATAAAAAATCTATGTTTTGAGGATGAAAAAAATATATATTTTTTTACACCTTGTAATTTTTTTAGAGGGTAAATTAATGTGATCACTTTGAAATCAAAACTCAATATTTTGAGAAACAAAATTTTTGCCCTTGCATTTCTGTTTACAATACCTTAAAAAAAGGTATTTGTTTAATTATTAGTCAGTCACCTGACTGTATGTTTCAAAGCAGTAGCAACAAATTCAAATTCTGCTGTAAAGCAGTGCTAACAAGCCAATAGTGTCATTATATATCAAGTCAGTTCAGTGTTGATTCAGGTCAGTTCAATAACTGTAATGTTTATCAATTGTGCATACACACTGTATATAGTTTTTTTTGTACATGTGAGTGCTATGATGCTATAACTACTGTGCACTCCACTTCACACTGCACAAGCAAAAGACACAAGATAGTAGTGTTTTACATTTGTGTGTAGGGTTACTATGCAAAACTAAAAAAATGTTTGATTTTGCAAGAGATGCACAATGTTTTGTATGTTGTGTGCATGTTTTTTGTGTGTGTTTTGTGAGTGTGTGTGTGTGTGTGTGTGTGTGTGTAGAGTTTAGAAAAAAGGAGCCAAAGTTTCAGAAAATGTCAGCATAAACAGTATGCAATTTAAACTGCGTGACATGATATTTCTGATGTCTAAAACGGGCCACCTTTTGTGTTTCCTTCTCGCTTTTCTACTTTAGAATGTATTAATCCATTACACACACATTTTCTCTAGTATGTCTGTAGCCTTTGTCCACCAGCATATAGCTGTTTAGTAATGAAGAATGGTGGCTTAGTGCTTGAAGCCATGTTTATATGACATGACCCCTTATCTTGTATGGATATTCTAAAAAATATATATTTCTTAGCGCTGAAGTTTGTATATTTGTTATGTATTTACTTTTTTGATTGTAGTGTATCTGTGAGCTGTTTAATGTTTATTATTCTGTAACGAATCAGTCCACTGGAGGGGAGCGTAGTGAAGAACCCAAGTGCAGTTTATTTACAGCTGAAATCCAAACATCCAAAACATAATCCGAGACTTGACTTGACATGAACAGACTTGACTAGAACAGAGTTGACGAGGCATGAACAGACTAGACTCACCAACAGCGGGTTACAACGTCAATACACGACCACAGACAATGGCAACATGATGGCTACTTATAGGAAACAAGAGGGTCACATGACAAGAACAAACCAATGGGAAACAAGACACATGACTAAAACAACCAATCAGAACATGACACATACACAAGGCAGAGAGACATGAGGCAAGGGAAGCATGACACTAACATCAGGAAACAATTACAAAATAAAAGACATAGACATGAACATGAAACAAAAACAAAACCCAAACCCCACATTACAAAAACATATAAAACCTATGGAATCCTGTATCTGGCTTAGTGATCCCACAAAATAATGGCAGTAGTTATTCATATGACAATCTGTAGTTAAAGATAATACAATATTAAAACGCATTAAAACATGTATACTTCTTGTATATTCCATTAATTGTTTTATTAAATTTTATTGTTTTTAATTTAATACATTTTATTTTATTTTAAGTAAGTGAAACAGCAGAGATAAATTCATAATCTATTTGTTCTGCATTTTAATCCAATTTAGTGTAAACATGTCTTAAATTGAATTAGAAAAAATTGAAATTGAAAAATTGTGGTTTATTTAACTTTCAATTCATTCATCACACTGGTAAAGTGCATTGCATTGTGGGATACAGTATTCTATGCTCTAAGCGTATCATGCTGCTTTTTTTGGTAATCAGGGTATTTGTGCATAGAAATATTTTTTGTTGTCACTTCTGAGACATTATGCAAATGTCTGAATGGAAATAGTAGCCCTGAAAATGACTGGGTAAAAAGAAAGAGAGAGAAGCAGATGTTGTAGACGTAGGCCATTAACAGCACCCAAGTAAAATGACCTTAAATGAGACAGAGGAGTGTAGTGGCACATCCTATGTTTTTATGGCTCTGTCTCTTTAAGCAGAATGTGGATCCATTTGATATTTTGGGGCCACTCGGCCGCCCCCCTCATTCTTCCCAGCGGGACGCCCAGCTTCTGATCATTGCTATCGATCGGTGGGGCCCTGATTGCGGGACTCGCTGACTCGCACAGTGGAGTCCCTCCGATCAATTCAACGATCCCCCTATTTGGTTCCCACTGTGTATGATGACGATGTTGGCATTCCGCATGCAACCGAAAGGGTCTGATCAAATCTGCCGCATTGATTTGGACAGACAGTTCGGTGAGGCCACAGACAAAAAGCCCATGAAAGCTTCTCTGGCCCTAAATGGGACATGTAATGATGATGATGATTAAAATGATGACCGTGATAATCACAGCGATGTAAATAAAAATGATAATGGAGTTAGTCCTACACAACCTTAAAGTTTTCAATGAACCTTTGTGGTCATTTGGAAGAACCGCTGTGGGCATCCACAGAAATCCATTCTTTTTTCTGCAGATTGTCTTGCATGACATCTTTTGTTGTTGCACTGTGGCAGAGTTCTTCAGCACACATATCTCGGACAAGGACAATGCACCGTGCTTACTGAATATTTTTCTCAATTTTTGCCCTAGTTGGTGCTCTGAAAAGGAACGTCGCTTTGCAGGAGCTTTACCTCTCTGAAAACAACCTTAACGGCTACCAGGACTCCATGCAACTTGGCGACCTCCTCAAATACAACAGCACTCTTAAAACCTTGGACCT